>NW_019170077.1:0-182165 GCF_001792695.1 Aspergillus bombycis
TATGGATAAGGCAAAATAAAATAAAAATAAAATATTTATTCAAAAGAATAAAAAAAAAGGGAAGGGAAATGGCAAAAAAAATGGGCGGGGATTTTCTCTTTTTTTTTTTTTTTTTTTTCCTGGTCGGGGAGAAGCAAATGGGTTTAGTCAGTAAACTGGATCCGTGATCAGCAACGACTTCCTGCTTTTAGCTGTTAATCCGCCTGTCCGTGTGTATCTTGTACCAAATGGAGTTCAGTTCCAGAAAAGAAGGGGAGAAAAGGAAAGAGAAATGAAAGTTAGAGGTGAGTAAGAAGCGATAACGGAGTCCCTAAGATGAGCACAGCAGAGGGTCTCCAGGGGTGTGAAGAATTCGGCCTGTCATTCTTGACCCACTGTGCACGCGGACGGTTTCATGCACCAGACAACGTGGGCCAAGGACAAAGGTGTGGATGGATCGTCCTTTGGGGCGATCAGAGAGGCCTCCCTTCCCTGCAGAGTCCGACATGGGAGGTAGTAGTAAGGAATTCTTGCTTTGGGTGCCGTGTTCTGTACCATACCTGATGGCGGTTACCGGGTCTCGTTACCTGCTGTTACCGCCTCCAGGGTTACTACGTATCACAATGTATACAGTAATCTAATCTTAGTAGTTACAGGTGCCATCATGCTGAGCTTCTTTCTGCTTCTTTATTCTAGCTTTCTTCTACATTCCATGAGGAGGCTATTTTAAACTGATCTCTTTGTCATGGGACACGGGATTGCTTCCCCTATATATCAACTAGTTACTCGTGATGCAAGGATATCCTGAATTGTCCGGGATAACAGCATCATTCATACATACATACATACAGTATGTATATCCTTTACCTACTAGGAACCTCTCGGTGATGGTAACATGAGCTGCACCTATGTATCAATGTCTCAACGATACCATGCCGTTACCTAGATAATACCCGACCGAATATGAACAGGACTACGCCTGTTAATCACTGTCAACTTTCAGCTTAGAAGTGGGACTGTTCCCTACTGTACACTGCAAGCGTCGGATGATCAGCGGAATCTACGCCTGGGGAGAGTTTCGGCCAGATCGCCTAATAATTTCCCCTTCTTCTTCTTCTTCTTCTTCTTCTCCCAGTCCAAAACATATTATGTACTATTAAAAAAGGTACTAAAGTATGACTATCTTCTCTCACAGAGTAGCAGCCACCTCTAAGAGGTAAGGGAGTGGCAGTTTGGGTGGGAAAACAAAAATTAGGCGTCATGAGATGCTTGCACTAACAAGAGTAAGGAAGGTATGTACTGATACTACTGCAGCGGGAGGACATTCCTATGGGAACACTTATTTATCTAGTCCCCAGTACCCAGGTATTGGTTTCTTCGGCCACCTCCCGTCAAGTTACACTTCTTCTCCCGATTATGTGTTCCTCCTGGTCTCATTCCTTATGTTTGGGTCAGCCAGCCTCATCAAAGTATAACGTGATCTGGTCCAATCCCCTGGACCAGTCCTGAAGAATCTCAGGACACAAGCCCAAGAGAAACGTGGCTCGTGGCGGGCATACCCTTACAACTTTTTTTCTTTTGTACGACCGCCCGGCAACACCGAAACATGGACAAACGCTGAACCACCCAGCCGTCACCACTGCAAACGAGAAGACAAATGAAAAATCAGGGAAAAAGCAAAAATACACCTTCCTACCTTGGAAGACTCTGAATTCTGAACCCCACCAGATCCAGTAACGATCACCAGTCTTTGACTCATTGCCGGGAAATCCCCAACTATTATGAGCCAGTCAGAGTGCCGGTTCGCAAACACTCGCATGAAGGCTCTTACTTATCTTAGATTAGTCCAGACACTAGTACCTTAATCAGCCACGCTTTTGTGTTTGTAACACTTGTGAAAAGCAACCATCGGCCTATCGACGTTCACCTTCAGTCTCTCCACTACTACTAGTAGTAGAATGGCCCATCTTTTTCTCAATATTGCAAATGGTGGACCCGGGAAATACCTTCCAGGCTCTAGCACCTTTCCTCCAGAAGTAAGGCTATTGAGGAGGAACCTTGGGAGGTTGCTCAAATCATCATTTTCCCAACGGCTATGGAGAATCATGATCCTTGTCGTCCTCAAACCCTTTCCTTTCATCCCGTCCACGTGGGAAGAGCCTTCTCGCCGAACAAAACCGCGCGTCTCCATTTAGACCAGCCACCAAGGGGGAATCAAGCAATGGTTGGATGCAGATCAAGCGCTCGTCCCAGAGGATACCTAGTATTTAAATTTGCTACTTCATCTCGCAACATTCTCCTGCCATTATGGAGAAGAGATTTGAAGGGAGGCTTTTGATGATATGTCAAGTCACCACATGGCATTAAGTTTGTACTAGCTGCTCGTAGTATTGAGACTATTCACTGCCTTGCATACGGATTGTTCTCCAATCTGATCGATCCAACCAGTCACTAGCCGTCGTCATTACGCTGTATTGCCTCATTATATTTCAATCGTGGGCCGACCGACATTACCCGCGTCTAAACATACTAGCACAGCGGGCGTTGAGAAAGAGAGCAGGGAACAAGAACAAAAGAAGAAAAAGAATAAAAACAAAAAAAAAGATAGAAAGAGTGGAACAAGTTCCTTCCCGTGTGGCTGAGTAGAGATGGATCTTTTTTGAAGCATTTGTGACCAGTCTTTCGTTTCCATGACTCTTCCAGATGTATTCTTTTTTCTCCTAACCGAGATCCATGCGGTCCACGTGGACACACGTGGAGAAGGAATGGCGGGATGATTTTGGTTACTTGGACGGCTTGGCTACGGTAGTCAGCCGCCGCTCACCCAGTCAATCTCGCAATCGATGGATACTCTCAGGGTTCATACTTCGAGGTAGAGTTCAACAGTTTTCTGACAGGTAAATGACGACCGCTTAACTTTACCGTTCTTCAATCGCGAAGGTTAATTGGTTCCTGGAGAGCTCGAATAGCTCCAGTCAACGAGGAGCTCCTAGCTCCTACATCGTTAGCAGCATACATATGGAATGACGTACATAACGGTTACAAGGAAACGGGTCTCTATTCATACATCCAGGGAACTAAGCAAGACCGTTCTTAGCTTAGTGAGGACCATAGGTAATCATATTCACGACCGAAATGGATTAGCCCCCGAATCAGTTTGCCGCGTTGTGCGCGACAATCGACTAGCTTCGCACCATCTTCCCAGTTGGACATATCACCAACTAACAACTGTTTCATTATCACCGCCCAGCGCATATCTCTACTGGTTGGTTCGTCTAATAAATGTCCGAATACTGGGAGCAAAAGGACTCGGGAACAGACCAATCAAGTCAGCCACAAAGTCTAAAAGTTGCCGTCTTGAGGGGGATCACACCCAGGATCTGAAACTCAAAGCGCCCTCCTGATCCTGTTTCCTTCCGACACTCATTTCCCCTCCTCTGAGGCTCCTTTAGTCCAGAGTCTGATCGCCAAATCTGACATGAGCTCTAATTCGGATACAACGTTGCTTATTACCACTGAGACCCGCGCAATAAGGTTTCCATCCATGCTCAATATCAGGTTTTCTTGGTTGTCGCGGAGGCTGCCTCCCCATTGAACTCGCGCCCCCAAAGATTCCGCTATGTGGACGCTATAGCGCGGGATTATGTACGGGTCATCGAAATCAGAGGCGCATCTTATTCTGGCATACGCTCCGGATCACTCGTTACGAGTCGATGGATATACTATCCCGAATATTGACCGTGAATTCCACTTCTCGGGTCGACCCAGCGTCCTGAGGCCTTGTCCCCACTCTTCTAGAAAAAGAATACGAAGCGGTGAGAGGGCCCTGGACCACAATGGCGCAATTCATCTGGGGCACATCTTTCGATTGGATTGCTCCAGGTATCAATCGGTATTCTTGGCATCCTCTGCAAAGTTGCGGTAAGACTGCAGAATTCCTGGTGTCTCTCAATCAAACAAGACCAACCCCAATCCTGAGGTGATCACGCGGACGTCCGTGAGCATATCCACGCCTCAACAAGACAACATCAGACAAGGTCCGGCCACTGTCGGCCAAAGTCCATTTTTTCTCGTGTTTCCATTACTAAACACATGGAGTGGGTTTGATAATGTTTTACGATCTCATTTCCTCATATCCATCTCTCTCGACTGAAACAGAATAAGGTGAGCCTCCGAAGAAGCAGTAGAACTCACGTATACATAGAGTTGCCATCTGATATATATCATGCATCATCAATGCACCTACTACAGCACTACGACGACCGGCCTCGATCCTTCCCACTAACCACGACTAATGCCCTGTAGCCCCTGCATAAAGAGGTCCTCTCCCTCCGTGTCATGGAACGAAGATCCCTGGCCGCCACGCGAGACAAAAATAACAGGGATTATCCCTCCCAAGCTGGGTGACAAGCTTGAGTCTAGAATGATGACAGGTCAAATCGAGGCTGATATCAGCTCGACGATCCTGTTGGACGGATGCAAGTTCCTCCGTGTGCCGGACGTCCATGCGGTTTGCCTGTGGGAACCAGAACAAGAGTCAGTAGCGTTGGGGATGTGGCTTGCGACCGAGTCAGGTATTATAAAGGGCCTAGATGTCGCCAAGCAACAGCCACTTTTTTTTGCCTCTCTTCATCTAGTAGCAAATTTTTCACCCATGCAGAGATAAGCAATCACTCCATGAAGGTAGGGAACCGTGTTTTTTTCTGGTTTCTTCATCATCCCTCGGCTACCTGCTTAATCGCCTTCCCTAAGAAAACCAAATCACAAAAAGGCCGATCCCAGAGTCCCAAGCCCTAGAAACCTTCTTAATATAGAACATACATTAAAAAACCGCGGCTATCCGCATAACTAGGTACAGATAGAACTACCTAGCACAGGATCAGAATCCTTCTAGACGTCTATCAGCTCGTATCCAAGCCCCCCCTTTCATTAGACACATCAAACACAAAGAAAACCCCCATATACAAAGAACACCACCACCAAACCCAAGGCCATAGTTACCTTCCTCCCAGGATCAGAAACACACACACACACGCACAAATCCTCCCATGACGCAAAACACGCACCTCTTTCCTCGGAACCAGCTCCGCCCATTATTCATTCCCGCGGGATCGGGGATCCTCATGAATCATTTCGGTTCTTTTTTCCTATCTGTGGATCGGTGTATCTCTACATAGTTACTTACCTCTATACCCCAATACCAATCGTGATAATATAGAGCTAGGTATTGGAGTAGGTCAAGTAAATACTTAGCTAAGGAGGGAATGTATATGTACTTAGGAAATTAGCACGTAGCTTGGCATCCACCATGTCCATCCACTACGCAGAAATATATTACTAAGAATTTAGACAGCAGCGACTAACTACTTAATCGTTCCACGGAAAACTGGAGATTCCAAGAAAAAAATAAATAAATAAATATATAAATAATAAAAATACTAAACCAGACCGCAAAGCGCGTAAACAAAAAGAAAAGAAAAGAAAAGAAAACAGAAGACAAAACGGACGGTCCTCTATCCTGAAACATCTCTAGTCACAATTAGACTACGAGGGACAGGACCCATTTTCTTGTAGCGGTCAAAGAGAGAGTGTGTGGGGGGCTGGACCACCAGTTTCGGAACAGAAAAGAAGGTGGGAGAAGCCAGGTCAAACTAGTAATTTAATTCGATTTACTGAGTACTTACTCCGGAGTACTACTCCCCCAGAGGGAACTGTTGAAAACAGATGGCAAAAAAAGAAAAGAAAAGAAAAGGAAAAAAAAGAACGGGGTTCGTTCAACCCAATCAGGGAAGAGAACTGGGAAATGTTGAGCAGAAAATAGTAGTTTGCGGTCGCCACGTGGTTTTTTTTTTTTTGCTGTTTGTTCAACTGCTCGTAACGGGGGTAGAAAGGGTAATTTACCGGAATAGGTTCTGGTCTATTCCTAGGTGGTTTGTTGGTTATTTATTTATTTATTTTATTTTGTTTTAATTTTTCTGGTTAAGTCTGGGGGCGACAGGGATTATGATGAAAAGGATGATTTACTACATCTAGTTCACTAAGTTAATGAATGAGTATCGACGCTAGGATTTCCACTCTATTCTGATTTCATTTCTATCTCCAGCGCATAGACCAGTTCGCTACATCGCTACATCGCTACTATCTTACTACAGTGGAGATATTTTCATGCAAAAGGGGGAAAGGGGGATCTGGGATTGAATCTCTGGTTTTCATCCGTTGTTCCTTTTCTTGCTTCCATTTTCCCGGTTAGAGATTTGCTTGTGTCGGGCGGTTCCAGACAAGCACTTCCAGGGCAGAGGAAAAACGCGGAACGATATGGATATTATTTCCGCACCTGACGCTGACTAAGTCATGCAATCGTCATCAGAACAACTAACTATAGATAGCACCGATCCTCTCAAAAATTGGGATCCCCTGAAACAAATGATTTGATATCTAGACTTGACTTTTTGGACCTGGACATCCCTTTTTCATCTAGACGGACAGGGACTACGGCGGCAAGTTCCGAAATTTCCTATCCCATCCATTGCCCGATTAAACTTCCATGTGACAAATTGAGGTTACGGGGCGGCAAAAAAAAAAAGCAAAAAGCAAAAAAAATAAAAAAAATAAAAAATTGAAAATGAAAATGAACATGATCCAAGAGAGTTTAGACTAGCGAGATCTGCCGAGACAGTAGCGAACTCCATCTGTATCAGATCGGAACTGGCCTGAATATGATATCATCCCCGTTATGGGTTCAGAGATTTAAGCACAGAAAAGAACAAACGACCGAAGTCCCGCCCCCATCCCATGGTATGGTTAATGACCGTTTAATCTTACTGTCGCGGTCCACGTCCGGAGACGGTGTTGTTCTCCGAAACAGAGATCCGAGGCTCTCAGGGGGGCGGCGCTAGAATTTTTCCAGAAGGGTTCTAGAACGCCGCTAGAAGGTGGATTGGATTCGCTAGTGCCGTATCCAAGGAGATTAATGATTCCATAATCTATGATCCATGACTGAGTTGTGAAGTAGTATCAGAAAAAAATACTACCAAAAAAAAACTGGGTACTTCCGTCCGGGTCCACGCTGAGGTAAGGAGATCGGTGGGCTGATATTCTCATCATGATGTAATTGATTGCTTTGAGTTTACGTGTCGCTATGGGGACTCTTTGGTGAGGCTGGTGATGGAGGATGTATAGTTAGACGGGAGGACTAATCGCATGTTCCTTTTTTTTTTCCCGGTTTGGGGCTGAGAAATTAGGGGCATTAGATCATAATATAGCTAATCTCCCACCAAACTCTGTTGATTTGAGATCTGTAGAATGTCAATCGGAGAACTCCGTCCAGCCATCGAAGTAGAATTTTCTTTGAGCCACAAACTCAATATCAAGCGCAAAGAAAAGAGAGAAAAAAAAAGTTTCCGAGCCACGCATCGGGTCTCGTTGCTGGAGACTGCACGTGGAGGATCTTCCGGGAAGGCGGTAAGTTGAACCTTGTCTGTGACACAGCATTACACCAGTCTTCCGGTTCCGTCGTATACTTTCACCGTATTAATACCCGTATTAGTACGGAACTGGGGCTGGTATTCTACAGCGTAGTAAACAGCAGATGCCGAACAGGGATTGGAATTGCTACGGTACACTGCAGATACCCATGTGGCCTCCGGGTGTCCATCAAACGTCAGGGCCAAGGCTGTTGCCTTGCCTGTAGGCCACCGTTAATGTCCTACGGTCTGTCCCCAAGCATGTTTGATACTCTGCAGCCTGATGTGCATCATCCGGAATGACCAAACTCAGAGACCTGTGGTACAGGATGGGGCGCCAGCAAGAGAAAGGCCCAAAAAACCAGGCCAATACCTAACTTCGGCGGTTGAAGCTTCTCATTTGGCAGGTGCAGATCCTTGCTTCCACGCGAAGGAGGTTAAGTGGTTGCTTGATGGAGTCTGAAGGGGTCCACCGGGAGACTAAAGTACATAGTAGTCAGTCCTAACTTCAGGGGCGGATGCCTGAGGATGAGAGTTACTATGTATAATCATCCTCGTCCACTACCGATATGAACAGGGTTGATTTGGAATTGGTCGAGGGAGCTACGACTTAAAACGGTATATGCTTGCGCATATCATGCAACGTTTCTTAGCAGATCTCAATTGGCATAAGCTGATCGGAATGAAGCTGGTTCACCCTATTGGACGGGGGCCCCAGGCCACCAGCCTGCCTTAGCGACGTCGCTAAACAACTAAACCTGCTTCGGAGGTAACAGGGATGTTGGCGCTTGATTGCAGTCGTCCACTGCGTCAACCTTGGTTTCATCTCGCCCTCCTCTCGCGTGAAAATGCCACTCCCCGGTTGCCCTGGACCTCTTGGGAGGGGTTCTCAGGATCAGACCATGCCAATAGATAGGATCACAACCATGAGTGAGCCGATTTTTTTTTGATCCAATATCATTCATCGTGTCGCCCCCTCTCTCTGCAGTCAGATGCATAAGCCGGACAACGTTGGCTTATTGACACTAATCCCCCCCCCCCCGATCCGTACATCTCCAATAACCCCCGCCGAGACCAGTGAGTTGTAACTCCTTCTTAGGTAGGCAGCAGAAGGACATTTCATGCATTAGTGTGGAGAAAGTGCCGCTGATTCGCTGGCTATTCGATATATGGTTGAGATGGACCAGGATGACAGGAGAATAGTCAGGAGGTTTAAAACTTAGGGCTAACCGGAAAAGAGCGTCTCCATCAGCCTCTACACAGTACTAGAATCTGTAGATACTAGTACTAACCTCCGACCAGGATTAACTTCGGACAGTGGTAGCTTGATCCGTGTTAGTCTCGTCGCTGGTTTGCACGAAGGATGAAAGAGCCCTTCTACTATCCTCTTCTGATACTTCAGACATGGAGCTAGACCGGGCACCCATGCAGCCAGAGGGGGTCGCACCGGATTCGCTTCTCGACCCGTCATTGGAACGGCTGAGTAACTTTGACCAGAGGGCGTTAAAGGGGGAACGAAAACGAGAAAAAATGATGCAATAAGGGAACAAGAAAACCGGACCGGAGGCATGTCTATAATTATCTTAACTATTCGTATTATAGCCTCGTTGACATTCCAAGCTAAAATGGCACACTATCCCCCAACATCTCCATCTTTCTCCACATGGCTCTTCTTCACACCCCTGGCAGGCTCGTTAGTTAATTAATCTGGCCACTCTGCAGCGTTAGAAAAGGCCCTGTTCTGTGCCATGCCTCTTCATGAACTCCCTCAACCCACCACCAACCGGACTCAGTCTAGTCTCCCCTGTTGATTAATCAAATGTAGCTCCATCGTTACATCCAGTTCCATGCCATCATGCATGTCTAGACCGGACGGAGACTCGCTTACTCTGATGATCGCCCAACCGTTAATAACACAGATCTTATAGGCCCAGGGAGCACTCCATTTTCTTGCACAATCATGCAATATATGGGGATTACCTACTCTATAGGGGGGGGGGGGGGAAACTCCTTTGGCGTCGGACATGGCCGAACTAATCCGATACACAATATTGCGTATTGATTAGTACTATATATCCTCTCGATGTTCCCGGTGATAAGAGGATCGGAAGAGAAACAGAAGACGTTTCATTAAATTTTTCTTTTTTCACTTGGCTGTTGCCTTTAGGGCATCGGCCGAGTTGATCTTGCATTGACCGCTTGTCAGCCAAGTCCTCCTTCGGCGCCATGTAAGCCTGAGTGATCGAGAGAGTCACTAATGTACATATGCACACCTAAATTAACCCAAAAATTAACCGTCGCGCCACCATTTCCCCAGGGAACCACCTGACCCAGCCATGTCAACCACTTCTTCAAAGCTAATTTCCACCCGGAACATCCGACCATCTGCTGTGCCACTGCCTCCGCCAACCGGACTGATCAGCCCCCAACTGATCAGCTTCTCCCACGCTTCACGTGCGACGTCCCGACCCCAGACTCGTCCAGGGGTTGCGGCGGCGCCGGACACGGAAGCCGATGTCTTAGCGAACGTCAAAAGCCGGACGTACTCGGCATACGCTGCGGGGAATGAAAGCGCCAAAGGAGCCAAACTCTGAGGCTGTGTAGCTTCTAGACCCGGGTCATACAACGCAGCCAGCCGGGTGGCTGCCAGCAACAAAGATAGGGGCAGCGACGAGGGACTGGCAGAGGTCGTCGTCGAGGTGGAGAAAGGTAGAGGTCCGGGATCTGGACAAGATAGGCTTTGACTGCTAAAAGTGGTTGGCGTTGGGATCTGGAGCGTGGCAGCTCCGCCTGTGGGGTCGTAGATGCTGTAATGCAGCTCCGTCATGCCAATCAAAGCGCTGGTAAAGAACTCCTTCGCCGATCTAGTTTGGAAGAATATCCTCCGTAAATGCGCTTGAAACGCCCCATCGCTCCACAGGCCCTATTCTGAGTAAGCTTCGCCAGTTCAACGTTAGATGCTGCCAACCGGAGGTGAAGATACCTGTAAATACGCTCTCCACCCTTCCAATAGTCTCCCGAACTTTTCGGATGTGATAAGTGAACGCGCCTCGGGATTGGCCTCTTCCAGGTAGTCCGAGACCTCCTTATCTTCCAGGTCCAGACCGGCTAGACAAATTTCGGAAAAGCCTTCTAATGATCTCGGAAGAGGAACGTACACGTAGCGATGGCTGAACCGACTCTTCACTCGCTTTTCCAACATCTCAGTCACATCCACTTTCGTAGTCAGGCCCAGAACCGCAACGGGGGCCTTCCGCGCTTGCGCAATATCAAACAGATTGTACAGGAGGGTCTGACGTGGGTGAGTGACAAAGAGGTCGAACTCGTCCAATATGATAACAATGGACTTGGCTGCGGTTACGGTGTCTGTACTATTAGAAGCTCCAAACAGCTCTTCCGGGTGCGACAAAAGAGCAAGAAGAGTGGCCATCGTGTCCGCGTAGCTGCTTACTTTCCCCGCCTCTTCTTCAGTATTGGTTTCACGACCAAGCTGGCGCCACATTTCACGAAGCGCCAAACGGTCATCTGTATGCAAGAACCCGTTGAGACGAACGACGTGGAAGTCATTGTGGTGTTCTCTTTTTAGCGACGAGATGATGGTCTCGACTATAGCGGTTTTTCCGGAACCTCGGGATCCGAGAAGGAGCAAAGAATTGCCCTCTCCAACGCTGACCGTCTGCTCAACAAGCTGATGAACCTTATCATACTCACTCTCCAGGCCTTTCAAAGGAGTACATCTCTTGCCAGTGAGTTTGTCTAGGATGATCCTAGTCAGAGCCCCCAGCTCAGCGGTCAAGCCGTTGTGAGACAGTGTTTGCAATGCTTCAGCGTAAGCCGGAAGTGTTTCGCCTCCAACTACAATCTCATCCTTCCCAATCAAATCATTTTGGGTAAGATCTTGCTGTAATTGCATTGAGACAAGATCGTCCAATCCATCCTGGTATTCGTCCGGAGAAGGGGACTGCCGCGCCCCGGATTCCTCATCACCATTCGTATTTGTCTCAGTCCCAGTAAACCGCACAGGAGGTCTCCTGGACCGCGTCCTCGTCAGCCTCTCAGTCTGAGGCTCCGATTGTGGCGACTCTGCGTCATCGTCATCGTCGTTGTCGTCGTTGTCGTCGTCTTCAGATACATGTCTTGCCTTCCGCATACTCCTCGGAGTGGCAACGCTTCGTCCCGACGCCGGGGGAGGCCTCCTAGTAGACGCAGGCGTACCAGATACCTCGTCCTCGTATCTCTGAGGCGCTTTGCGCTGCCGCCCACTTGATCGTAGGCCAGGCCTTGAGGGCGTCTCTACCCCATTCTCATTCTCCTTGCCCGTTTCCTCAGCCGCAGCTTTCTGACCTCCCTTTGCGCCCGGCGTCGCGCTGATCGTGAGGCAGTCGGTGACCCTGTGTGTTCGTCGTCTGGAGACTCGTCCCGAGGGGGTTTCTGCGGTGTCGGAGATGCGGCAGCCTCATCGCCCATTGCAATATCCCCATCCCCATCGAGGCTCGGTGCATCAGACACCCTTCTCCGTTTGCTAGCCCGCGATTCCTTCATCCTCCAACTAGCCGTGATATATACGGATAGACCGTCGTGACACAGCGGTACCCTGATGTCCAGGACCTAGGGAGTCCTGTTTCAAGTGAATTATCGCCTTGAACTTTGCACCGTACAATAGCCAACCCGTTGAATCAAGCTGAGTAAACTGAAGCGTCAATGGCACGTCGACCGGATTTGAGCATCGAAGAAAGCGGGAAGAAAGGGTAGGGTAGATGCGGAGTTGGAAATTATTTTCGGAGGTTTGCGACGGCGAGCGCAATCTAGGGAGATTGTCTCCTGTTAGCGCCTCATCGAGAGTAATACCATCTTATTCTCAGTATATGAAAGTTAACTTACATTTAAAACGCGCCCTATATAGTAGGGGACGCCTTGGTGTTTATGGACATACATCTTGCGGGCGCTGGCTGATTAGACATGGCGATCTTGTCGCCTGAGGCAGAACGCGTGACGCGCAGTCAGGTGAGATGGGAGTGGTTTTGGTAGTACCCATACAGTTTGCGACTATTCAGAGATTCTCCGAGGGACAGTAAGATATCATGGCCTGTACTTTTGAGGTATGTTGAAGGGCAGTTTTCTTGCTGTTGGGATGAAAAAAAAAAAAAGGTCTTGTGAACTGGTTGAGTAGGGTTGGTCGGTTTCTCGTTGTAAAGATGGCCGTAGTATATATGATGCTACCGAGTATCTCCTATGTATGGGCTGGAGAGATTGTTTATACGGCGTTTCTAGGCTTGGATTCTATCTCATCAGCAAGGCATCTGCATCGCTAGACGTTTCAATGGTTGGGCTCTAACAGGTTACTAGAACTTTGATGGAGTAATTGATTGACGATGCTACGGATCCTGTGGTAGTGCTGCTGTAGAGCTCTGAGTCCATGTACAGAGATCTAATGTATATATATATACCCTTGGGATTTAAGAGATGGATTGACGTGTATAAGCCATCAATGACTTGGACTTCCAAAAACTTCTGGTTTACTAACCATGGGATGTTACCTCGGTCCGCTTCAACTGTTGAGAAATATATCTCCTGTAGACGTAGCTACATGTATTCAAGCAGGCAAACAAACCCAAAAAGAACCAGGACACCGATGTGCCTCAAGATATGAATCAGGAAGTGCATCCATCAAGCTTCCAATTCGAATCGCTAAACGTCCCATATTGTGCAGTCCGTGGAGACCAGCAAGTTATGCCCAAATAGTGGGTTGAAACTTAACTCAGAAGCCAACCGCCGTCCAACCTCGGCTATAATTCAAAGGTTTACTGCTAGCTATTCCTCCGCCGCATATAGCTGCCGCAGTACCAAATCCCCCTGTACATACAAATAGTCATTCTCCGCTCAAAAGCCCCGTAAAATCATAGACCTTTAACCATCCTTCTCCCCATATTTTTCGGAACCCGATTAATGCGCTCACAATGCCGGTCCGCGCCCCAGACAGGAAATTAGATGACTTCGAAAACCATGTTTATCATTGCTCTAATGGCATCAACATAGAAAATGACGAAGAGGTGTCGTTCCTCCCAGAAGCTTACTCTATACATCCGTCGCTGATTAACCTAGCGTTGGGACATCGATTCGACTGCTGCCGATCTCCGCTTTGAATCCGCAACTCAGGGCCCCCCAGCCCGAGTTTCATACCTGTTGAATGTAACCCCCAACATGTGTAATGCAGTGGGGACTCTCCACGGGGGCTGCGCTGCTACGTTGATTGATACTCTGTCGACCACGATCCTCCTGGGTCTCTCTAAGCCGGGATACTTCTCCTTGGGTGGAGTGAGTCGGAACCTCAGAGTGACGTACCTGCGTCCGCTCCCTAGTGGCCTCGAGATCCGAATAGTATGCGAGGTTATACACACGGGGAAGCGATTGGCGCTGCTGCGGGCGGAGATCCAACAAGCTGATACTGGGGCGGTCTGTGTGGTGGGTGAACATGAGAAAGCCAATACGGATCCTGAGGGGGTTGGGAGAATCTGATTCTACGGTTATACATGCGTTGGGTTTCTTCTTTTAGGCCGTGGTTAGAATAAACTGTGTAGAATGAGCACGATGACTTGAATCTGCAGCGGTACATCTTTTTATTGATGGTCTGGGTTGGATAACCGAGAAAGCATAACACCGGACCCCCCAGGATCTTCAGAGGTACCCGGTGTCTACTGAGCTTATGGGTGCAATATATACCAAAAGTAGAGGGAATGTACTGTCTCCAAGATTGCCATCTCTGGAGGATGCAAAAGAGGATAAGTAAAGGAAAAGAAAGTCCAAAAAGGAATTATGGCTCAACTTAAAACATCCAAAGCAATGATATATTACCTAATTCTCAAATGCGATGACAGCGTATTTACTCCTGGGCAAGTCGCTGATCCTCCCGGAGGCCTTCAACGACGAGCTCCTCACCTGTCGCACGGCGATAGATGTCACGAACATCGGCTGATTTCATGTTAGTTTAACCCAGCCTAGCTTTCTTCATCCGCCCCCACTGGGGTTACAAAGACGTGACTTACCTGTTGTGGTTTCAAAATGAGATGTGGCATCGTAGCTCTGGGAGATGAAGATGTTGTCATTCTCACCACTCTCCAGAGGCTCGTAGAGCGGGATGGGGGGTCCGAAGAACTTCTCCTCGATTTCACCCAAACGCTCAAAGCCAGGCTCCAGCTCAATGTGATGGTTGGCATCAGACTCAGCGATGGTCGAGACGATAGCGATATAGTAGCCCTTGGGGCAAACGTTGTGGGCCGATGAAACCATAGCGATGTAGATATCTAGACGGTATCAGCAACGTTGTCGCTTTTATCCTTCAAGTACTGTTAATACTTACCGTGCTTTCTTCCAACCTGCGATTGGGGAATGATCAGCTGCAGCGAGTCGCTACCGTCCGTCTTGTCGATGGGGTGCTTCAGGATACAGATCGCCTTCAGCAAGTATCCGGTAACCTTGGCCTTGCTAGGGAAATAAGATGGGTCGGCCAGAATTTTCTTGGTCTTGGTGGTGAACTTCATAGTCTCGCCGTTGTCATCCCGATCCTTCATGGTCGCCTTGATTCCGGAAACCTTGCCGTCCTCATAGAGGACCTCGTCGATGTTGGTGTTAAGCATGTAGGTACCTCCATAGATAGCAGACAAACGAGCGAAGCCCTGAGGGAGCTCACCCAGACCGTAGAGTGGATAGATGTAGGGCGACTTGCCGTAGCGGGCCATAGAGTTCACGTACAAGCGGATCCGGTTAATGGCATCGGCGGCCGTTCCGCTCTTTCCAATATAGTCGTCGGACTGGTATAGGGCCATGGAGTGGCCAATGAAGTCACGGGTGTTTTCTTCCAAGCTGAACTTGTCATAGACTTCCTTCATGGTGCACTGGGCAATGTTCAAGCCTATACCATGTTAGCAGCCATGACAATGCAAGCATTCCGTTCCAGATCACGAACCCTGGTGAGTGCTAGGATCGTCTTCCTTGAATTCGCCAACCCATTCGAGGAATTTCTTGGCTCTCCGCTTCTCAAACAAGCCCATGAGAGACGAGCGAAGTGCTTCGTTGGCATCCGAAGGAACCTTCGCCACAGTGGCCTTAGGGCCCTTTCCTTGTTGGACGTAGCTGCCAGCAATCTGCTTGAACTCGAGGTAACGTGTGACATCGGTGGAAACCAGGATATTCGTCAGCTCGCCGTTGGCCATCAGCAGCTTGGGGACCAGGTCGATGTTCCAGTCATTGACCCGTCCATACTTCTTCCAGGGTTCCTCGCCGGGGCGGACGTTGCCGTATTTCTTGAAAAGCTGTGTAGTGCAAAAAAGAATGGAATTAGTATATTTAGGATATAGTAAGCTTATGAATACTTACTGTTTCGATGTTCACGGAAGCAGCCTCTCTGTTTCGAAATATTAGCGGGGGGTGACGTGTGACGGGTGGAATAGCTTCCCAGCACAGCTGTCAGAAATAACTTACCCTCCGTAGTGGTCATTGCGATCAATGTGAAGAACCTTATTTCCCTTGACACTCAGAACACTAGATATTGATCAATAAGTGACCCCAGAATGTCGTTGGGAAATATAAGAGAGCGCATACCCAGAAAGCACACACTCGGTCAGGCCTGAGAGGGGTGTTAGTCCAGCTTGTTGAGCGGCGGGGTAGCAGCTTAGCAGCACGTACCAGTGCCGAGAACAACAACATCATATTCGGGGGCGATCTCATCCATGGTGGAATATGATGTAGGATATTGCAAGAGGCAGGAAACAAAAAGAGTTTCAATGTAAATGAGACTAAACAAATGTTCAGTAGAAAAAGGAGAGTGGAATGGTGAAGGTGGGAGGATGCGGAGACGGAGAATGAATGAATGGGAGCGGTGAGTTTGTGTTTTGAAAGGAGGTCCTTCAACCTTCTGGGTCAGGCCGTCAGGTAGTCTAGTCTATTACTTACTACTCTTAACTACTTTGAACCATCCCCCGCGGATCACTGGTGAGCAATGATTTATTACTATTATTATTATTCGGTACCCTCTTCCCCCCAACTAATTAAAAGGATCCACCGATCCAAATAACCTCGCATCTCAGGGTGGTAGTTAAGGAGTCGGCTTTTCCAGAATAGTCATCGAAAGATAATAATTCTCTTACTATTACGGACACTGGGAGGAAGCTAGTAAAGGAAAGGAAAAAGAAAAAGACAAATACATTAAAGTGGCATAAAATATAATCAAATCATGAATTTAGATACGTAAACCTCCTGAACCGCTCTTACCCCTTTTCCCCATCGGATGGACTAAATAATCTGTGGAGATCGTAGGCTCTAAGGAATATAGATGCCAATTATTATATACACATAACTACCTTTGCTTTCACCCCTAATCGGACAACTCCAGCACTATTGAGTGAGGAGGTATACGATCTAGACTCAGGGACAAATCCTTTCCCCTTTTCGGTACTCATCCCCATGAAGCATCTGAACTAGTTCACAAATCATATAGAATCAATTGGACTAATACAGAGTGATAATACTACATACACAGAATTAACCCGAGACAGGAGCTCTTACAATCCGTTTTTGGAAACTGTAACGCTCTATCTAGATTAGGCCGTGCTCGATGCCTCTTCAGCACCTTCTTCCTGTGGCCGGTAACCACTGTTGTACAATTTCTGGGCATCTTCCCAAGCATACCATCTTTCCCGAAGAACGTGCTTGATGCTCTTTTGCGTAACACGGATCTGTCCAGAGCAAACATTAGTGTCCAGTTCTCAAAGTACTCGCTCAAGCTCCATGTACGGGATGGAGCCTCGAAATTTCCATAATATGAGTATGCTGAGTCAATATCCAGTACCGCGTCGCCAACGTATGGAGGTATATGATATCGCAAGGCTTTCTGAGTGGGGGAAAAAAAAACTCACCGTCCGGTCTCGATTGTCAAGCTCCCATTCTCCGTAACCTGCCTTCAGTCGCTGTCTTTCCAGCTGGGAAGTGGCTATGCGATTGCGTTCCTTGACACAGACCCACCAGAGAGCATGGAGATCCTCCCAGGACTTCTCACGGAGCTCCTGAATTGACCAGGACCGACCTAAACAATTGATGGTGAGCATCACCCTGTGCCTAGTAGATACTTTTTTTTTGGCCATCCCTCAACAAAGCCCGACGGAGAGTGAACTAACCATGCGCATGATCGTATTTTGGTGTGCTAAGTGCCTCGTGATCCTGAGGGAAGAATCCCCAAAGGCCATGATCCGGGGTAGGATGACGCTTCTCGAGTGTTTCCGGCGAGACAGGCTTCGGCAGAGGGTATTTTGAAACGCCCAACTTAAACTTGGGGCCGGTACGGTGGATGGCGGACACACCGCGTGATTTGCTCAGATCACGTCCATGGCCAGCGGCGACAGCGGTCGAGGAAAAGTTCGAGCACTGAATCCGGGAGAAATGAAGGGACGGCGCAAGGTAAGGAGGAGGCAATTCGGCCAGCGGAAGGCCCCCGCACTGGCGAGCAAATCGCGCAACCGATTGGCGATGCATTGTGGATTGGAGGTAGCGGCCTTCAACAAGAAGACTTGTAGACGCCTGCGGTCTCCGACTCAAGAAGCTAACGGAATGAGTGGACTTTTCGGCGGGTAAATCACGTGACTCAACAGCCGCTTGCCGTGTGTTACGCTCAGTCGCGGCAACCTACTGCGGCTCTGTTCCAGGTCTCATGGGTTTTGAGTAATTGTGAAGTGCGCTTCATAGTATCGACACGCATCCGGTTCTTCTTTGTTTCCGTATAAAACTATTGCCAGGTGTGGGACGGGACTCGAAAGCTACTAGAACAGTGTAACAGGATCGTTCTCCAATCGGATGATCGAGAAGAGATAATGAGATCGGTTTAAGCCTTCAGTCATATTGTCCATCTTGAATATAACTATGGATCAGTTTTACACCAAGCAAATGAGTGAGGGTTGGTCCTTGAAAAGAGACGTTCACATCTAGAAACCTTACCAGTTATGGAAGAAAGCAGCGCCGAATAGCGGCTAACATGGTCCGTGCACAACAAGAAGCGCGCGTTTGCAGCCACTCCACCTTCCAGTATCCGTCGCATGAGAGTGGGCAGAGATCCTTCGAAGCACTGGTGATTTCAATACCTCCCCAGACTCTTTGTGTTAACTTTCTCTTGGTTTTCCGAATTACAATATTTATTTTAAATAGAAAGTCTTTGGAAGCTTGTATCACATCATGAATCGGCCAGGTTTGTCAATTTCCTTTCTTCTCTTTGTACTGTCCATGGTCCGGTGTTGGTATAGCCAGCCACAGAAGTGATTTCCTTTGATCAACCCTATATGCCGATATACTGTTGTCAGTATATCTGTGGTTACTTCAAAAGTTCGCTCGTGAACAGGAAATGTCTCATCTTCACCTCAGCATTGCGCCAATTGTATAGATTCACAATATAGCATCTTGACCTGCGACCGGATGCCTTGCAAGACCTTATCAAACCTAGGCAGCTTGGACGAAGAGATCACAAACCTTTTTCGTTTGAAAGTTATGAATTCACCTATCATATGCTGACTCTTGTTTCTCTTGACTAGGACCAGGCCCACAACCTCTCCGGGGTATGTCTGGATTCCCCGCACAGCAACAAGCACAAGTTCGAAATGCGACTCTGGCATCGGCGCGTTTGCCAAACGGAAAACTAGGTGCGATTAACTCGGAAGTTATAATTCGGTATCATTACAGTCTTGGAGGCTAATGGAGGAAGGCGAAATAGGGGGCGGTGCTGCTTGGAATTTCAACCTGCCTGTCAGCGGAACCCCAGGAATCCAGAACAATCAGCAACGCAATATAGGGAATATTGGGTCTTTTGCACAAAGCCTCAGTGGGTCACAGCCTGCTACACCTCTTGATTTATCGTGAGTGTGACCTCACTTGTTTCCTCTCCTCGAGGCTTCTCCGTACGCAAGAGGCACGGACACCTTTCTTGACTGCTAACGCTGGGAGTTTGTCTGCTAGCGATTTCCCTTCTCTGTCCGGAGCACCCCCACAGTCTCAAGCTCAAAATCCGGGGCACTTAGTATGGGCGAATGCCAGCCAACGAGCCATGCAACAAACTCCTGTCCAAAGACAGCAACTCCCTACGTCTCAAGCACCTTCACGACCACTTCAAACGCAATCCCACCCTCAACAACAATCCCAACCCTCGCATGATGATGTATTCCCATCTGGGGCTCAGTTTGCCAATCGCCTCGATGACTATAGAAACGGCGGACAGGGCATCAGCGGTCAGTTAGGCGCAGGTACACAGCCGCAGACGGGCAATATCGAGGAGTTTCCTCCTCTGGGGCGCAACGTTGCCGCAGAACTTGGTCAAGATCGCAGGGAATCTTTAATACAAAGTGCAGGATTTGGTAGTTACAACGCTGGCTTACCGCTTTCCGGCGCAACCCAAGCCCAATCCACGCAGAATCGCAACGCAATCTCAGCATCCATAAACGGGCAGGAAAGAATAATGTCGCCTGCCAATGCGGGATCAGGAAGTATGTTTGTTGAGGTCTTCCTTCATCGGTTGATGAAAGATTAATCATTCCTAGGTATCGGAACTTCACGATCGCCCGTCAACCAAGCCTCCAATGGGGTGTCGGGTCAAGAGAAAGAGGTTCGGCCCTCAATATGAAGGTTGCATGTATACTGGCTTACGATACTTTGCGCAGGACTTGAATAACGCTGTGCTGTCAACCCAGCGCAATTATACGGAACAACAGCCCGCTTCCGGGGAGACACAAGAGGCTTCTGGAGCTGCCCAAAGTGCGGAGCAACCGCCACTAGGCGAGATGAGTGAGCTCGATAAATTCGGGCTAGCAGGTCTTCTGCGCATGATTCACAGCGATAGCCCAGATGTCGCTGCTCTTGCAGTAGGTCAGGACCTGATGACATTAGGCTTGGACCTGAACCAACCGGAGTATGTCCATGTCTACTAACCCCGTGTTTTGTTTGCTCAACTAAAAGATACTAGACCTTTACACACATCTTTCGCTTCCCCATTTGTTGCATCCATGACCGGCGTGCCCTTGGAGCAGGACTTTGCGCTGCCTTCTTGTTACAACGTTGCCAACATCCAACCACTCCAGTCACGAATTGCCAGCTTTAGTGACGAGACATTATTCTACATCTTCTATAGCATGCCGCGGGATATTATGCAAGAAGTTGTGGCAGAAGAGTTAATGGGCCGCAAGTGGAGATATCACAAGATTGAGAGGTGTTGGCTTACCCGTGATGAAACATATCCCGGTCCCGTCGATGTTGAGCGCGGCGTCAGTGAACGAGGCATATACCTAATCTGGGACCCTGCCACCTGGAAAAAGATCAGAGTACGATAGGACCCATTCGCAACCAAGCTTCCCCTTCCCCGTGCTAACGAAAACCTTGGCGGCAGCGCGAGTTTATTCTCCGATATGAAGATCTTGACAACAGAATGGACCCCAACAGGGGACTTGCACGTGTTGGATTCCCCACCCATGGTTCATGAACATCCTAGAGCAGCATGATAAGGGAATCAGCAACGGCGTTGGATTCACATCCGTTGTATGGTTGAGCCAGTGCTGCCAGTGATTCCAGGCCACCAATTGTTCCTCAGAACATAAGTGGATATATGCTAAAGCAAATGACTATTATGATCTTGTCACTCTTCGCACCCAAGCAGATAAGCTAATGCTGGCACTGAATACTATGACTCGAACAGAATACAGTCATGCATAATCTACCATATATTGAGCTCCAAGAAAGACAACTACCAAGGCTTTGGCCCGTAGCTATAATAAATTTATACTTTAGCCATGTCGGTGGCTTCATGTCTATCTTCGCCCCGAGGCACAATGGCTCACGATGCTATCTAGAACTTATCTCAGCAGGGCTCTGGCTTTTATGCAGCAACTGCTTACATAACCCGATTATGTCCATAAATTGGATCCACTACACAGCAAAGGGCTGGAACAGGCCGCAAAGGTATACACGTGACTTGGTAGTGCTGTCAGTCTCTAGCAACAAGCTTGCACGCCTGTTCAACTCGTAAGGTGGTTAAACAGCTGCGCCAATCCTCATTCGCTCTTTGACGTCGCATGTGAGCAAGATCTTTCTAGAGTCCAATTCTCTTCCGCCGGCGAGACGACCAGATGCGGTTCGAGCGTCCTCTCCATCCTTCACCCAACTCTCAGTAGTTAGGGCATGAACCCAATTAGCCAGTTGCTCTGATCTTGGAGACTTATAAGGACACCGCTCTTTTCCTTCTTAACATCGTTCGATATTGAAAAGGGTTGTTTGAAATGTGAGTGTGGAAATAACCACGTGTAATTATATTCCGCATCAAGGCGTAAAATATCAAATTCACTACTTCAATATTGCCTGGCATATGTGCAACTCTGACCAATGAATCATTCAATACTATTCGACCCGGTCTTGTCCGAGTCTCATCGTGAGCCCAATTTCCTTCAGCCGATACCGGTCCTCACAAATGTGCCACGTAATATAGCCGTTCATAAAACCCTTCCAAAGCTTCCCAATAGCACCGTTTTCTCCAATTCCATTACTGACAGCATACATAGTCTCAGCTGTTTCCCGGCAAAGTTGCTCTAGTACATCATGAGGGCTGCAATATGCGGTACGAGCTCTGTTCATGATGTTTGTGTTCATCTCAGTTCCAACCACGGACTCCTTAAAGAACGATAGAATATCATTCACATCGTCAATGAGGTCCAGCATACATGCAATAAAGGGCACATAGGTCGGCAAGTGCCCGTTTTCTTCTGCAAGGTGCTCAGGAAAGATGAAATGGGCGTACACCTCCCCAGCTCCGGTCTTGTCACGTACAAATTTGGATGCTCGTTGTCCAAACTTTGCTGGAAGCTTCAGGCCTGCAGCCAAGTTTGCTTCAACTGTATTCCCCAGCATGAAGTCGACTAGACCTTTGGTAATGACCCCAGTTGAATATGGGCCATAGAACGTTCCGGTTTCAGTCGCAACGAGCTCCAGCCACAGATTAACAACAGGGTCATCACACTTCAAAGCATGGAACCCATTGTAGGCACCAGAGGCAACTCTCTGAAGGTCGGGGAGGATATGCGCAAGGTCCTGTTCCGCCTTATCGTCCACATAGAGAAGAAAAGTGGTGTAGAGCGCAATATATCGTTTCACCTGGTGGCTAGCATGAGGATACCACTTATCTGCGGCGCTGGTACATGCTGGCAAGA
This sequence comes from Aspergillus bombycis, assembly GCF_001792695.1. Taxonomy (NCBI): domain Eukaryota; kingdom Fungi; phylum Ascomycota; class Eurotiomycetes; order Eurotiales; family Aspergillaceae; genus Aspergillus; species Aspergillus bombycis. Next base: position 22,664 of record NW_019170077.1, read on the forward strand.
GCTTCCAAATGCGGCTCAGTTGGTGCTCCTGAAGATTCTGAGAAAGGATCCATTCTTCGAGCTCCGCGTAAAGTTCGGCGTGGAATGGCCGCACTGCCTGCTGAAGGTCAAAGCCAACGTCATGTAACCAAGTCCGAAGGATTTCGTCTGTCTGCTTGTGGATGCCTGCCATGCTTTTATGAATAGTCGCCTTGAGCAGACGAGAGGCTTGGAGAATAGAGAAACAATGTAGGGCTCTGTTCAGATGTACAAAGGGAAGACTTTGGTAGTTGTAACGGCGGTATCCTATATAGGTGCGACCCAGGGCATTGATTCAGAATTATCTGACCATTTGGCCTAGTTGGGAGCGTCTGAGCGGATCACACGCCCTCACAGTAGCAACCAATTTCCAGGCTTGAAATCCTGATACTCATATTATAATATTATACTGTATTATGATATACAGGATAACTATGCTTTTCCAAGTTTTCCTTCCTTGTACGCTTGAAGCCGGAACTTAAAATATAATAATATACCATAACTGTACCTCTCCTCACTAATGAATGTCAGAAGAATATCTACGAAACAAGGTAGAAGATCTGTCAACTACGTAAGGGTACGTAGGCAGTAGATACTGTCAGGATAGAAGACTGATGCCGCCGTCCTGCAGAGTCGTACATCATCGGATCTGTGACAATAAACTTATATAGAAACAAAGTTAGCGATCGACAGATGATTTCTTCTTCTTTGGGATTGGTTAAGAATTAAGCTACGGTCCACTAGATACTATAGTAGTCAACTAACTCTGTTATGATCCCCTTCGATTTTGTATACCGTTGATTTCGTTCCTTTAAAACGTTATCTTCCTGGCGGTCGCGCTGTATAATGTATTCGAGTAAAGATTATTACCAGAGACAGTTCCTCCAAGGTATATGCAATATCTTGAAACGCTAGACCTTGAATCTAAGCTCTGTCTGGATTTGAGTTCAATAGCCTTTCCCTCTTTTAACGTAATCGGAGTATACTAACGAACGAGTTAGGCACGATAATACGAAAGCTAGCATTGAAGCTAGTGTTTATTAACTTTAGAAGGCGGCGTAGTCGAGTGACGATAAACTTTTCATCGAGAATTGAATTTACACCGTTTCGAACGGAGATCTCTTGCGTTTTTAGTTATTTAGCTGGATGTTTAACCGTAAACTGTAATCGAGCACGGTGAGAAACACCGGCTCTAGAACTCTCCAGCCAGTGTTGTCCGAGGCACCTCGAATCCACGCGCTGTGATTGAGTGAGTCAGGTAGTTCGTTCTTCGGGTGTTTTTGATTATCCAATGCATTGAGCGCTTGTTCAATTCCATCCTCTATTGTATATAGATTATTCGATGTTTTGGCGGTTGGTAGAACACGCGTAGGGCTAAGGTTCTCATCGGCTGAAGAAAACTCCAGTGTCGGGGTTGGTTACGTATTTTCCTGCTCGATGTAAGGTGCCACACCTTGGGGGCGAGGAATAAACCAAGAAGGTCGTGTTGCATCGAACTGATCGCATACGCTTTACCCTCCGAGGTCAGCTCTCCGGACCATCGGGTGATCAGGACCTCGTAGCCACATTCGACTACTTTCGTATGTCTTGCGGAATAAATGATGGCGGTGACATCCAGTGTGATAGATATATCCCTAGTCTGTCACGCATATTTCTAGGCTCCTGGTAACTAGGTCTGGTGGGCATGGGTTACCACGCCTCAAAGTATAAGCAACGAGGCTGCTCACCTTCTTCGAGGGACTGACTATTTTACAGGAGAATTTCCTCTTAAGGTATAAAAGAGGGTGGAAGGCAGCAACGTCTTGAATTGAACGGTGAACCTGCCTAATTTCAGTTCTGGGTCCATGGTTTACTGTCAAAGTATCGTCGGAAAGGAAAAATGTCCCCATCACCGTCCTTCGAGCCATATGTTCTGACACCCTTGGACCATTCCACGGCGTCCGTTCATTTCTCGTTCTTTGTGACTTTTCTTTGCCAAGATCCCGCCGCAGGATCATCGGTATTGGAACGAGGTGTCCAGCGCCTAACCACGCGGCTTCCCTTTGTATCAGGCAACCTGGTCCAATCCATTCAACGAAAAGACACCAAGAATGTCTTCGAGGTGCAGCCGACAGATCCATCCTATTTGAGCAAGCTGCCCATGCTCAAGATCAAACAGCATGCGCAGTGTATCTCACCCCATAATGTGAATAGGAACACCCCTGCTCTATCCTCCGATGATCTTTTCAGCCCTCACTATATGCCTCTCCCATTTTATATACCTGCCTCCGACCCGCAGCCACTTTGACGGCTACAAGCAAATGTGATGACCGACGGCATTGTTCTCTGCGTGTCTTTCCATCACCGTGCCACTGATGGTGCTGGAATAGCATCAATTATGCAGGCTCTTTCTGAGTGCTGCCGCAATCCTGACCAACCGCCTGAAAGACTTGCGACCTCTCCTGAAAGTGAGGCGCAAAGTAGGACAAGAATATTCCAGAGCATAAATGAAAGTCACCTGGCCAGGGACGACGGCTGTGGGTCCTCCATTCAGCAGGCAGCACCAAGCCCTGGCCTTGGAGCCCTAATCAGCCGCCGCTTTTACCTCGACGCTGAAAAGATCGAAAGGCTTCAAGAAGCCTGTACTACAACCATAAATACCGGAAAGTACAAGGCGCACCGGGTTAATCGGTCAAGCCCCAAATACGATCCTAGCTGGCAAGGCTTCTCCAACAATGAGATCGTAACCGCTTTGATCTGGCTTTGCGGAATACGTGCACGGTCCCGTGCGACATCAATAGGGAGGGATAAATCTTCATTAGCTGGCCTCCATTCTTCTCTCTTGTTTGCGGTTGATGTTCGTGGGATGCTCAACATCCCAAGCACATATATGGGCAATGCAATTGTCACTCCTACCCTCCAGTACCAGTTCAAAGGTACAGAGTTGCATGATGCAGATCCTTTGGTGTTCAATTCAGACACTAGTGACGTGCACGGATTTAACCCAAATGACATTGCTCTTCTTGCCAACCTGGCTCTATCGGTCCAAAAAGCCTACGAGTCTGTCAACCCCGACTATGTCCGGGATGTCATCTCGCATATCATGGCGAGTAAGGATTGGGACCTTCCCGCCAAGCTTGGTGACTTGTCAGTTAGTAGTATGCGTCGCGTACCGGCCTATGATCTGGATTTTGGCCCAGGTTTGGGTACCCCTTGTGACTTTGATGCACCGGATAACAGAGCGGCTGGAGTTGCCTGGATTCTACCTCCGCGTTCTGAATCCAGTGCTCGCTTATTAGGCTATCAAAGTCGGGAATCCTGGGAGGTTCGACTTTCACTAAACCCAGTTGCAATCAAGTCCCTTAGAAACGACAGGCTTTGGCGGCAGGTCACCTTGGAGAAAGCCATTGGAAGAATAGGTGCTATTCCAAACAAATTGTAGGAACTTGATGATGAGATCTATTCTAGTGGTATACATATACGGCATGCATAGCTTTTTGTCCAGGTAATCATAATAATAATGGGGAGTGAGCTCTAGAAGAGTCTAGGTACTGTTTGTAGTCTGGCTGTTATTTGTCCTTAAACAGACCCTTGTTATTCTTGTACTACAAAGGGGAGTCAACTACCGTGCTTGCACATAAATCGGCCGAAGATCCATCCACACCTCTCCCTGTTCCGCAAAATGTAGTCTTGGCCTAGTAACCTTTGGCTTAAACCCTAATAGCAAGTGAGCAACCTTGATATGTCGGTCAAGATCAGACATGTAGTTGCGCCAAACATATCACATGCAGCGTACTACAACATTCCTCCGTACACAGACTCTATTGAATAGAGTTATCATGCTAGGGGCCTTGTTCCTCACCTCTCTTCACGGGCGTGAGAAAAAAGAAGGTACAGTGAAAGAGGGGGCAGGGAAACCCTGTGAGAGCAGCTATGAGGTTATAATCAACAGATATAAATCTAAACTAGGTCTGCTGGACAGGAATGCTAGACGAGCAAACCAGTGACAGACATACATTATGGAAACCACCAAAGTTGTTATCTTGTTGACGATTGTTCTTCTCTACTACTGTGCCTCCATCCTCCGGAGACCCAAGCTGCCGCTTCCCCCGGGGCCTCCACGTCTTCCGCTGATTGGCAATCTTCACCAATACCCAAAATCGGAGCCATGGAAAACATACCAAAAGTGGCATAAGAAGTACGGGCCTGTGATGACACTCCAGTATGGCCCGCAGACGGTTATCATGCTAGGAAACCATCAAGTAACAAAAGACATTCTTGAGAAGAGAGGTGAAAAGTACAGCTCGAGACCCAGAATGGTTGTTGCGGAGCGGGTTACCAAGAACCTGCAGACGAGCGTGATGCCTTACGGCAAGCTATGGAGGATACACCGTCGTCTCCAAACCGCACTTCTCAACAACAGCACTTGTCAGTTCTACCACGAAATTCAAGACATCGAGAGCCACCAGCTCCTATTTGATATGTTGTCAACAAATGATTTCTCAGATCGCTTCCGGCGATTTTCGGCAAGTCTTCTCTTTACACTGGCATATGGAAAGCGGATGCCAAGAGGCGACGAGCATGAGGTCCAGGAGATCGACCTTCTTATCAAGAATATAATGGAAGTTGTTATGCTCGGTAATTGGCTGGTGGACCTTTTCCCCCTGCTAGAATACCTTCCTCGACAGTTGTCGAAGTGGAAACAAATTGCCGATGGGTTTCACGACCGGGAGGTCAAACTGTTTACCCAAAATCTGAGGGCGGCTCTAGAAAGAGGGAATTGGAATTGGACCAAAACCCTCATGGGGGTGCCAGAGGCGCGGAATTTAACCGAGAAGGAATTGTCATATGCCATTGGTTTCCTCTATGAAGCAGGGAGTGACACCACCACCTCTGTCCTCGAGGTATTTATGCTAGCGACAGTTCTCCACCCCGATGCGGTTCGGACGGCCCAACTCGAGCTTGATACCGTTGTTGGGCAGCATAGACTCCCTTCGTTTGAGGACATGTCCAACCTCCCTTTCACAATGGCATTTGTGAAAGAAGTGCTCCGGTGGCGACCGATAGTGACTGCAGGAGTTCCTCGGCTGGTTGAGCAAGATGACGAATACATGGGATACCACATTCCGAAAGGCTCTGTTGTTATTGCAAACAGCTGGTCGCTGTATCTGGACGATGATGTGTTTGAAAATGCCCAGTCATTTAGTCCGGAGCGGTGGATCCGTAACCCCAATCTACCGCTCAGCGGCTTTGGGTTTGGGCGGAGAGGTTGTGTCGGCAAGCACCTTACTATGAACTCTCTAAATATCATTGTTGCTAGGTTGTTGTGGGCATATGATATCAGGCCCGAGAAAAATGAGCTGGTGAATGCGTTGAGGATGAAGCAAGTGGGCCTGGTGTCAAGGCCAATGCCATTTCGCGCGTTATTTCAAGTACGGTCACCGAGCCGAGAGTTGGTGATACGAAGTATAGGAGCGAGTTCCCAGGAAGCAACTGATGAGATTCTGAATCGTATCCAAGCCAACATCGCTGGTGCTAAAGTTGTTTAGCTGGCGCTGGAGTCGAATGTAAGAAAGACTCTAAATCCTGTGGTTTCTCGTCCGAACGTTTGCAGCCATGTATCCTTTTAGTCAAGTACAGTATCGATTCTTGAATGATGTCAGTGTCTTTTACATTCTGATAGTGCTACTCTTATCATCAATAATATAATAAACCTGGTGATCTGACCTCACGACACAGGTGGGAAGATACTGAAGATACTAAAAGTCTCCTTAGTATAATTTGGAAACTATGTGCCTCCCAAATTGTCCGGTAGAAGACAAGCTTATCTAATAGTTCAGCAACATCTTTAATATATATATTCTTTTTTGTCTGTCGTGTCTCTTCTAGCCCTCTCTGCTTGGCCATAATAACAACAATGACCTATAGATTGTCAGCGAATAATGTATTTCTCTCAGTCAGGGTCTCGTCTAGTCTTGCTTGCTACACCGCCCACTTACATCAGTCCGCCAATCTGCCGGTCATTATCTGACCGCCCTCCGCATCCGTTGACGCAAGAAACAAAAGTGAACGTGAAGAAATGCTCCAACACCATCCTCGAGTGTTGTCTCTTGGAGGATTGGCTTGTCTGCTTGGCTTGGGAAGGCTTATATTGCTTTTCTCTTATCTTTTCATATCAGTAGCTTACAATTGACCTGTTCAAGCGGTGAGTTGTGTCGATTCTTCCTTTCCATTGATCGCTGTTCAAAGCTCGGTATCGTCATCGGCGGGGGTTCGTCGGTTCATGTGGTACGATGCTCTGGGTTATGGAAGACCTGGATATGGAAACTGATTCAAGCCCTCTGTAATCCCGAATTGATAATTTTTTTTTTTCATACCAATGCTTCAAGACTATGTTACTGGGCGCATTCCTAATATGGAGCCGCTAACCATTCGTAGGTCAATTGAAAACCATATATCTTGTCAATAATTGGATCCTCCTAGGATCATCCAATAGTAAATATGGCATCCAACTCAATCAATATTGCCTTCAGGTCTGCCGGACCTAGAGCCCGCGCCATTCCTTCTCTCCGCTGTTCTCAGCGACCGTCAATCCTCCACAGACAGCCTGTGTTTCGGCCAGCAAGCTTGAGGTATGCCTCGGAAACTGCCGCGGAGACAACGGAGGCCGTGAAGGAGGCACCTAAGAAGGCAGGCCGGGGACTCCGGAGGACCGTGATTGGTACCTCCTTGGCTCTTACCCTTCTAGTTGGCTTCGTGTATGGAACGGATACTAGGGCTAGTGTTCATAAGTATGGTGTGGTCCCTCTGATTCGGCTGTTGTACCCTGATGCGGAGGATGCGCACCATATTGGGGTGGATGCTTTGAAGAATCTTTACAAGTTTGGACTTCATCCAAGAGAACGGGGTAACCAGGACGGTGATGGCGTCCTCGCGACCGAGGTAATGGCTTTTTTTTGCGGTGGAGTCTTAGAAGATTGAAACTGAATAGTTTGGGGTTTTAGGTCTTCGGATACACCATTACCAACCCGATTGGTATTTCCGCTGGACTTGACAAGCACGCTGAAATCCCGGACCCTCTCTTTGAGACCGGGCCTGGAATCGTCGAAGTGGGTGGTACCACCCCGCTACCTCAAGAAGGTAACCCCAGGCCTCGTGTCTTCCGGCTCCCGTCCCAGAAAGCTATGATCAACCGATACGGTCTCAACTCCAAGGGCGCCGACCACATGGCAGCTGTTCTACAGCAGAGAGTTCGCGACTACGCATATGCCCATGGATTCGGATTGCATGACTTGGCCGAGGAGCGTGTCCTGAACGGTGAAGCTGGTGTTCCCCCAGGCAGTCTCCGGCCAGGAAGACTCCTCGCTGTTCAAGTCGCAAAGAACAAGGTTACGCCAGATGCTGACATCGAAGCCATCAAGCGTGACTATGTGTACTGCGTTGATCGGGTGGCCAAATATGCCGATATCCTCGTGGTGAATGTTTCGAGCCCCAACACTCCCGGTCTGCGTGATCTCCAGGCGACTGCCCCTCTTACCGCCATCCTGAAGGCCGTCGTCGGCGCAGCAAAGAGTGTCGACCGCAAAACCAAGCCATATGTCATGGTCAAGGTCAGCCCCGACGAGGACGCGGACGAACAAGTCTCCGGTATTTGCGCCGCAGTCCAGGGCTCTGGCGTCGACGGTGTCATTGTGGGGAACACAACCAACCGCCGCCCTGAGCCCCTGCCGAAGGGCGTAGCCCTCCCCCCGAAAGAACAGACCACCCTGAAAGAGACCGGTGGTTACTCTGGCCCTCAACTCTTCGACCGCACAGTGGCCCTAGTAGCTCGGTACAGGTCTCTCCTTGACCAAGCGCCCGTTACGCCGGAACTCGCCGAAGCTGCCCAGGAGGCTACTACGAAACTAGTACAGGCGGAACCTGGCTCGGAAAACGTTCCTCCAGTGGAAGCGCCTAATCCCGCTAACCGGGTTCCCCGTAAAGTCATCTTCGCTTCGGGAGGTATCACCAACGGCAAGCAGGCTCAGGCTGTCCTTGATGCTGGTGCCTCCGTTGCTATGATGTATACGGGCGTTGTGTATGGTGGTGTCGGTACCGTGACTCGTGTAAAGCAGGAGATGCGCGAGGAGAAGAAAGCCTAGAAGATTTTAGATGCGAGTGACTGTTTTTGAGTAAAGTATATGTAAATAGTATTCGGCAGTCCTTTGACATTCGTTCTATAAAAGCTAGAAATATTTGATTTCAATTTGACCTTTCCACCCCTCAGAGTTTTGAGTCTATACTTGACAAAGGAGCATCCGAATTCGTCCACAGTTATCCACATGTACCCTATTTCAGGAACAGTATAACATTAACAGAGAAGAGGAGAAATGAAAGATCATAATAATCTAAGCTCGTATACTTCGTCAATCCGACCGCAGAACCATGGCTTTTGCCCCCTCTATGATATGCACATGCAGTTTGATCATGAAAAATGGATTACTATGAAGAAGAAAGAAATCAAGCAACGTTCAACGTCTCCTCGACTTCCCTGACCACCTTGCGCACACCCTCGATCTCATGGGCAAATCTGCCCAGGAACATGCCGTCAACGGCTTTCCCCAGACCGCCCGCGCCCCACAGGCCCGGCCCGGCGCTTCCCCCATACAAAATACGGACGTCACCAGGACGCTCCCCAATCGCCGCCTTGATGCCGTCAACCACGGCAGAAATGTGATCGACTCCGGCCGGCTTGGGCTGTCCTATCGCCCACACGGGCTCATAGGCGAAGATCACAGGGGCATGGGCGGGGATGGCCTTGAGGACAGCGCGGACCTGGACCTCGCACTCGCGCACGGCGAGCCCAACGGCCTGGGACGCAACGGGGCCAGGCGCTGTGACCTCGCCAATGCACACGAGCGGCACCATACCGTGGGCAGAGGCCGCGGCGGCCTTGCGACCTGTCTGGTCGTCTGTTTCGCCAAAGAGGGAGCGGCGCTCGGCGTGGCCCAGCTCGACGATGGACACGCCCATGGAGCGGAGGGCGAGTGGGGACACTTCCCCCGTGTATGCGCCCAGCGGCTCCCAGAAGCAGTCCTGGGCGCCCAGGAGGAACGGGGGTGGCAGGGTCTTGGCCTCCTGAGGGGCTAGGCTGGCTTCATAGTTTTTGATGATTTCGTTGCTGGGGTAGATGGTCAGGAAGTCGGGGATCAGGGCCAACAGGAGCTTGGAGCGGTTCGCTGGCCGTACAATGTCGTTTTGGGGGTCGAGGAGGGCGCGGAGATAGTCTAGTGTCCGGGTGGGTGTAAAGTACATCTTCAGGGAGATGATGAGTAAGGTGCTGGGTAGCACCGGGTATGTTTGCTCCGTAGCGGCGGCCATTTTTTTTTGCTTCTGCCTCTGGTTTTCTTTGTTGTCTATGGTTCGCTGGAAATCCTGGTCGATTGCGAGCCGCTAGTTTGACGCTCACACGCAACGCTGGGTGGGAAACTCGTAATTCTTGGGAGTGTTTGGATATAGAGAACCACTCTGGTGTGATCCCTGAGATAACCGCCGCGACGCTAGAACTCCACTTTAGGCGACACGGAAAGAGACTGAGTCGTTCCTGTAGCCGGGGAACCAGAAGTACGATTGTATTTGTTGGGGAAAGTGGAACAAATCTCCGAAACACGAAAATAACAGGGAGACGACGGTTGAACTGAGGGGAATTCTGCCAATCAACTCGGTCAGTGCGATACGCGGGAGTCTTTGGGGTTGTGTCGTCGTCCAGTGAGTGCAGTTGATTTGGACCTAATTAAATGGCGCCTGAGGCCAAATGCGGCTGTGAGCGGACGAAAGTCTGGGACTAAACCAGGAGTCTCGGTAACCAAGTGGGCTTCCCCAGCGACAGAAAGAGGAGACAGTCGATCGTCCCACGCGAATGCATCCCCCAGCGGGTGATGTCACTGGCTGAATGGGAGAGATTTTGTGGACCAACTATGGGGATGCACGCTGTCAGATCATGGAATCGCGAGATGTCATATGTAGGTGAATTCTTAGTATATTTATGGAGGCCGGGAGGGTGTGATAGACCAGCGTATACCCCAGTTCCAGTTGGGACTCCGAGGAGGGACGTTGGCGACCATAATAACTGTTGGCGGGGGAAGGGTGTGTGTCCAGGAGGGGTCACTGGAACTAGTTATGAAACCATCGTCACAACCGATCGTTCCGATATGAGGCCAAGCCGTGAGGTCAGAAATTGAGGCATCCAAGCCGCGTGTATGGATCAATACCGAACGCCATGGATGGGATGTACTGTTGCGTGCATTCCGAGTGCCGCATGGACCTCCTGGTTCGACGAGTGACGGTAATTTTACACGAGGCACCAGTCCTCATGCGGTAAGTCTGCCTGAGGGCCTGTTTGCTGACTTTTGCTGAGATTTCCTTTTTGGTACCCTTGATGCCTCGCGGCCTAAGGACGTTATGGTCGATCGGATGGCTGTGGGCCACCAATTAATGAAATGGGTTTGGTTCGAAAGGTGGAGTTCCCCCAGTACAGTGGGAGAGAGCCGAGCCGGGCCTATTCTGCCCCAGTCCTTTCGGGAGCTCCTCTTTAGGACATGCGAGATCTCCTGCACTCAATAGCTTGACTGAGAATTTTTTTAAAAAAAATGGAGACGAGAGGTACACATGACCTCTATATACCTACACTTGGGAATTCGCCAGGCAATCTGAGGGTCTGGAATCCAAATCTCGAGTATCATGTGCTGGGTTCGATTTTTTCGACGCCCACTAGTGCCAAGCAGATACACGCAGGTATCCTGCACTAGGCCAAGCGAAGGAGTAAATCGTTACCGTGAAGGTGCCCACCATCATTGGTGCCGTGCTGAATTCAATTCTATCTCTGGCCACATTAGTCTATGCACGTTGATACGAAACTGGTCTCCATCTGATTAACCAATCCGAAAGTACGGTCCTTGGTCGGATTCTCCTGGAGTCCTGGACTTTACTCCTTTGGGCGTGTCCGCAGCAGTCCTTACAATCCGTGGGTACCGAGTTTGTCGCACCCACCTGCCGGTATGGTCCAACAATTAGAGATACCCCGGAGTCACAGCCCTTGTGGGGAACCTACTATTACCCATAGTGAGCGAACATGAATCCAAAGGATTCTTCAAGCGCATTGACGTTGGTGTAGTGCCATCTCGTCAGCGGCTGTGTTGGGAGGGGTTGGAGGGCTTTTTGCAGAGGATACTGCTGAACATTCCGGCAGAACTCTAACATGCAGACGGCAAGTTTCTCGACGGCCTCGAAAAGGCCAGATAATCCCGCTCAATACACACAGGGTTGGTGGTTTGATTTGATTCCGTTCCCTGGCAGTTTTTGATAGGAAACTAAGGCCTTAGGCTCTCGGCTAGCCTGATCGGGAAAAGTGGATGGACTACTATTGGCTACACGGGCTGCAGCCATGTAAAACACGCCCCACGAGACATCGGAAGGATTGCAATTCATAGTAGCTCCATTGACAAGGGATCTCATTATGCAAGGGCTCTCTCTCTCTCTCTCTCTCTTTGACTTCGTAATAGAAAACGGAGGTGGCGGCGCCATGACCGGGTAGATATTGACTTCGCCGGGAGCTTATACTGTAAGTCAAATGGAAGTACCGAGTAATACCAACATGGTTGTTATTTAGGAAGCTTTGGCGACCAAATAGAATGTGATTGTCCCCTAAAATATCCGAATGCTGCCTACACAATATCACGTCCATTGGGCAATGATTGGACCATTCAGCTTCTGGTACTATTTCACCTCATCAGCCACACAGGTTTTAGTTCCAGGAGTTCCGATTCCGAACCCTCCATCATACCCATGTAAAGCTATGACGCCACCCGTGGGGCAGTTGGAACCAGACATCATTCTCGATGCGTCGTCCTTTGGATCCTGTTACGGTGGGGAGGTCTGTCGAAAGAGAAAGCACGGGCAATTATTCCCTTATGCTTTAACCCAATCAATACGCCTGCCCGGCGCCGAGGTTTGGTTCGATTGTGAGGCACGGTGCAACCTTCCCCAGATGAGAAAGAAGAGCTAGAAACCTAGTTTGGCCGGGGAGATAATGGAGGGGGACGGGACTGACTTTCTAAACTATATAAGGATCCATGATTCCTGCCGTCAGTCCCATCCTTCCTAATCACCAAGACAATTCCCTCCAGTCTCATTCACTAATTCAATTCCTCTTTTTCTCAATCCCAAACTAAACGTCGAAGTCAATTGACTCTTATACCCCAACTATCAAGATGTCTGCCGATCTGAAGCCCCTTCGCATTGTCATGGCCTGTGACGAGGCTGGCCAGCCCTACAAGGAGACTCTTAAGGCTGCCCTCGAGAAGAACCCTCTGGTTGAGTCCGTCGATGATGTTGGTGTCAACTCGACCTCTGACAAGACTGCCTACCCTCACCCCGCCGTCGCCGGTGCAAAGCTCATCAAGGAGGGCAAGGCGGACCGTGGTCTCTTCATCTGCGGTACGGGTCTGGGTGTTGCCATCGCCGCCAACAAGGTTCCCGGCATCCGTGCCGTCACTGCTCACGACTCCTTCTCCGTCGAGCGTGCCATCCTGAGCAACGACGCCCATGTCCTCTGCTTCGGTCAGCGTGTCATTGGCATTGAGCTCGCTAAGAAGCTTGCCAACGAGTGGGTTACGTACCGCTTCGATCCCAAGAGCGCATCTGCCGCCAAGGTCCAGGCCATCTCCGACTACGAGGCCGAATTTGCCAAGGCTCAGTAAATCTTTTGATAATGGCGCTTCAAACCATGCGCGAGCGAACGGATCGCCTGCCGACGATGCCATCTTAACGACGGCGCTCATGGCGCACCGTTAGATCATCGGGATTCGTTTGGTCAAGGCATCCAACCACTTCTCCCTTACACCGTGTTCTCATACCTCTTCCGAGCCACGGGACAGCATCCTGATCAGGGTGGACTGCTCCGCGAGCTTTTGTTTAATAATATTGCATTCACAAAATAAGTCAACGATACCACGAAGCGATTGGAATGAATTTGGCTGGCCGAATTTCTGTTGTTTTGTTTTACTCCGTCCTGGCTACTAGTTACTAGATCGCAGGGTTAGGATAGAATGAATATTATCTTTTCGAACAGTACCGCTATCCCATCACTAATAACCACCTGAGTCTACAAATTGACGAAGTAGTTCCGAACCATTGCAGTACCAACACATAGTTCCATAAAGAGTTAGAACCCCCCAAAAAAGAACGTTGCTGACTGATCCGATATCCTCCGCCATCTTTCTTTATGCATCGATCACCTTCGATCTCAAGAAACAGCAACGACACTCTTAAATCATGGATACACATTCCCTCGTTCTCATTCTTCACCCGGTCACACCGACTGAACACAGTCAGACTTACCGCCCGTCAATCATTGGGCTGACACCATCCGGGGCCTACCCGACGACACCAACAACCACTACATTAGTAGTTTCAGAACCCAGCTAACTGCCATCCCGCTCGCTTTATAGCACAAATACCCCCGACAATAACAGGTAGATTCCTAGGGTCAGCGACAACCTCCGCACCCAAAGCGTTGGCATCGGATCGCAACACTCGTTGCCGTCTAATCATTCTTTTCCAGCGGTTCTATATAATTCTGTTCTTTTCTATCTTTAGTTCGGTCCCAGGAGATCACTTAGTTGCGGACAACGTGTGGAGCGCCCCACTCCAATTTGGCCGATAATCGCTTTGTAATTCAACTTCACCAAAAAAAAAAGGTACCAGGAAAGGCGCATCGCACATTGGATACTGTGCTTTCCCATTCTTGGTTATATCGAATCAAGTCATACGATCTAGACGATGGCGTTTGAATTGAAGGAGAAGGGTAACCAGCTCTTCAAGGAGGGCGATTACAATGGTGCCGAGGAGCTGTATTCGCAAGCGTGAGTCTCGTTGATTCTATTCAATTTATGTGCATCATTCCCAAGAAAAGGATAAAAGAAAAAGGGAGTCTTTTTTGTATCTATATATCTGAAAATAAAGACCACTCCCCCCAGGCTAATCGCCAACATGGCACAGAATCCACAAGAATCCGCGCGAACCGACGTTCTTTACGAACCGCGCTCTGACTCGGACACGGCTCGAGAAATGGGCGGGCGTGGAGCAGGATGCGCGCGCTGCGATTAGTCTGTATGGGCCCAAGAGCGCCTCCAGCCTGAAGAGCTGTTGGTACCTGGCGCAGGCGCTGTTGGGACTGCAGCGTCCGCAGGAGGCGTATGAGGTGGCTATCGATGCGTACCGGGCGAGCCTGGCAGCGAAGAACGTGCAGACGGAGAATTTGTCCAAGGCGGTTCTGCGCGCGAAGCAGCAGATTTGGGCGCACAAGGAGGCGGCGCGGCTGCGGGAGATGAATGCGACGCTGGCGAGCGTGGAGGCGCTGATTGAGTCGGATTTGAACCGGACGTTGGCGGAGTTGCAGGGCAAGTTGGACCGGGAGGAGATTGGGCAGATTGGGTTTGTGGAGGATCAGAAGGCGCTCCGTGAGGATGCGGAGAATCATACGCAGAATGTGAGAGATGCTTTCCGGATTGCATCCAACGGGGATATCCAGGAGAGGGTAAGTTTTGTCTATCGCAATCGGAATGGCTATGGTGGTACTGCAGTGGGACTGTGCTAACTGTGTGTGGCAGGTTGTACCCGATTATCTGGTCGATGGGATCACCTTCGAGATCATGCACGACCCCGTTATCACCCCATCTGGGACCAGCTTTGACCGCATCGGCATCCAGAAGTACGTTGAGCAGGCAGGGGTCGACCCGATTACTCGGACGACTATGACGGTCAATGACCTGCGGCCAAACTATGCGCTCAAAGCGGCGTGCGAGGAGTTCCTGGACAAGAACGGCTGGGCTGTAGATTGGTAGTGGAATTTTGCCTTCTAACCTATTGCTCTTTTTCTGTTTTCTGTTTTCTTTGTTTTCTTTATTTTCTTTTTTGGTCTGTACTTGTTGTTTTAGCTGTATGTGTGTGTTGCAGCGATGAGTTACCCTATTTTGCTTGCATAGTGGCGTTTGGGGATATTGAACGATATGAATGCCTGACATGAATACACAACCTCCAACCACACAGGATCAGAAGAATTCCTACGTCCAAGTAATAGACTCACTCTATACCATCAAGAGCTAGCCAGAAAGAAAGAATTAGTAAAATCACATCAGGTGCCACCCATGTGAGTCCCAACAAACAAGTCACCAAGAAATTACCCCACCAAAACGCAAGCAAACAAATTCCCCCCCCACTTTCCTCTCCCCTCACCCAAAAACAACAAAAGCCTCACCTTCTCTGCATCCAAAACATCCCCATTATCACCACAGAACCCACCTTCTCAAACAAAATCAAAATGTCCGTCGAGGCCTTCTTCGAGAACTTGAACTTCGCCCAGTCCGGCGCTAAGTTCGCCGAAATCCAGTCCGCCGCCGCTGGCATCAACATCGATCTTCTCAAGGCCGCCGTCGAGGCTGTCCTCGGCGGCGATGACAAGGCCACCGTCGAAGGCCCTCTGGCCGATGCCCTGAAGGCTGGTTTCGAGTTCGCGACTAAGCTTGTTAAGATGCTGAGCAAAGAGCCTGGTCAGACCGAGATGCTCACTGTATGTCCCTCATCCTCTCACACACACACACACACTCTCTCTCTCTTCTAGGTTTGGGTTGCAGCCGACGCTGATGGGTGAATGAATAGTTCTACAAGTACTTCAAGCGGGCCCGGAACGAGACCCCTGCTGAGCCCTCGTTTTACCAGCTTGAGGTAAGTTGTCTTTTTTCTTGTTGTTTTTAGTTATTTTCTCTGAGAATGGTGACTGACCGGTGATTTATTCTTCTCTGCAGTCGAAGTACAAGTACAACGCCTGGAAGGAGATCAGCCACATCAGCGACCAGAAGGCCCAGGCCTTGTACATCAAGGAGGTTAGCGCAGCTATTGAGAAGTACGGTACCCGCGAATAAGTGTTGGGTTTGGTTGTCTTGAACTAGGGAGGAATATGAACTTGGACACTATGGGCTTGGTGACGAGTTACGAACAATGTTAGATTACTGCCTTTTGCTGTTATCTACATGCTTCTAGTGCATATACAGATTTTGGTTCGTTTGATTCCGGTAGCATATGGGCTAGTCGAGTGTCCACGTTTGGCCGAGCCAGTCTGGTTCAGAGTGTTGCGCTGTTGCGCACCAGGGTGTGTCGTGGGCTGTGTAGGGCGTCAGGGGGAGGTCGTAGGGCATGCGCAGGCCGATTACTGTGTCTGTTGTTTGTGCGCTGTCTTTGTTTTCGAGAGTTTCGGGAGTGTCTCGTTTGAAACTGGGGACCATGGTGGCGGACTCGGCGTCTTTGACGTATAGTTGCGGCCATACGATGACCCCTATCTCCCAGCTGCAGATCCTTACCTCCCCTGAAGCGTTGATGGCTGCGCCCCATGCCTGTGTAGAGAGATTCGCTGAGGTGACCATTGCCCAGTCAATGGTGTCCATTTTCTCTGCATCCGAGAACCGAATATATGTTTTGATATGTGGCGCAGCTCGACGACGGCCGGCGTCTTCTTTGGATGTAGGACTCGGCTCTGCCGCGTCATGATCACCCGCCCAGTGCCGAAGGTACGGCCGCATATACTGCAGTTGTTTTTGCTGCGCTGCGCTCTGGAGTTTCATGTGGATTGACCCACCAGAGCCGTAGCCGTTCAGGGAACGGCGGATTTCATCGGCTGTAGGGAAAATGATGGAGTACTTGGGTTGTCGGGTAGATGCTGAGACAGGCGAAAGGGATGCAAACAGGACATCTGTCAGCCACTTATCTGTCTGTCCAAGTGTAGCAACGGAGGATATCTACGCGTGTCAGCACGCAATGAATGCGATATGTTGATATAGCTGGACCAACCTGAGTAACAATATGCGGTGTAGGAGCTTCCCTGTTCTCCTGAGCCGGAGGGATGTGGTGTGTGATATCCTTCAACGCAGGCCAACCCCATAGAGTCTGCTTCTGCGAGTTGAGACCGTTGATCTTCTGCTTCGACGGCACACTAGCCACCAGGGCGGCCCGAATAGCTCCAAAACCGTACTTCCGAAGCTGTTCGACCAGCGGACCTGTCTTTTTAGGCCCATACTCACGCAGGTATGCCAGCAGGTCTCTTTTAAACCGTGCACCGCTGCCCAGGGCTAGGTCTTCTTCCAGACCATCTGTCGTTCGCAGCGGCAGCAGAGGCGACCTCCAGACCGCCTGAGACATATTAGCCCAGTCCCCGGGGATCATATTCGCAGTATGAATGACAACCCTAACAAGGTTAACCAGGACGAGCCCCACAGCCCAGAAGAATGGTATAGTTACATACTGCGCCAGATCATCATGTCTCAGTAGAACCATCATCTTCGAATGATGCGTGCCAAAGGCCTCCGGCATGTAAGCCACAATAGCCTCCACGTTGGGGTATCGCGAACACGCTTCCTGCGCACACACGATCAGTACTTCCATAGGCCACAGTCCCCAATCAAATTAAACCCACGCATCCAGGATACAACGCAACATACATCAATCCGCACCCGGTTCGGCGCATCCCTTTTCCAAGACCCATGCACAACCTTCACCTTCACCAAGCGCCTCACATCCTCGTCAAACTGGCTCATGATGAAATCCACATCGTGCAGGTAGTTAAACTGCCAGCATTCGCGGATCATCGGATCCCCGAGGATATCTCGCAACCGCACCACGTCCACATTGTTCCCTGAGGACGCGGCGAGATCGCGGATGTGGGTTAACTGGAACGGGGAGGGTATTACCCGCTGTTTTGGATTGCTTTCTCGTTCTCCTGCAGGCTGAGGAGGCGGGACAGACTGCGATTGGGATCTCCTTTGGGGTGGAGATGGGGGCGTGATGGATCGGCGGAGTGATGCCAGCCCTGGGATTTGGGGGTCCCGTTCTGCGGATTCGTGGTTGTTGTTTTCTACTGCGGCACCGGAACTTAGTTTGAGGCGCTTTGCGGGATGGTCGCCGGCCATTGTTGCACTCTCGGCCCTTGCGTGGTGCTGGAGTTGTGGCCAGGCGGTTGTTGGTGTTACTATTTGTTGATACGGCGGTCGATTCAATGTAATGAGGAGCCTCAGGCCACACGTCATGCCAAGTCTTGGGATAGAGGTGGATGCCCTATGTAGTGGCATGGGGGAATGCTGGATAGAAGACGATATTAGAATTCTTGGAAGAGTGTAGGACAAAGACCGGTTCTTTCTGGTCTTGTCTGTGCATAGTCTGTTGCCACTCGCTAGGACCTGGTTTCTCGCTCGGCTGCCTCAAGATATATATATAGTACTACCCTACCCGTCCAAGGTTCCGCAGTGGATGTCACATCCCAGCTTAGTATGTCTATAGCTAGATATTGTAAACTTACATATAGTTATGCTTAAGCTGAGGAAAATAAACCTGGACTTTCAAGCAAGACTTCTTATTGTATATCATTCCCTAAGTATTTGGAGTTGGCCCACAGACTCATAGCCAGTTACCATACTTCCCGGAGTATTACCTGCTATGTCAATATAGATTGTTTTAGGGCATCATTTCCAGCTCCCGTGCTCGCATCTGCAAACTATAGTGTCTACCTCCTAACCCGTTCCTAATACTCATAACCACCATCTCAAGGGACACACGGTGTCCTACCTACCGTATACCCTCTTCGTCGACACTCTTTCCTTCGATTACTTGCTGAGTTTCGCAGGGCATCCTAGTACTTGTCTTTGACATACGGGCTGGTCCATGATAGAGATTCACGTTTTCCTCTACCCGCAAGGTGACTGAACCAAGAGTGAATATTATTTGGTAGCCCGGCAGTAACTAGGGCCCGCTGATGGTCAACATAAGAGTCAGATGAAATTTTGGGGTATTGTGTATCGATCTATTGAATGTGACCTGGAGTCCAGATGGATAATCACTAAGCAATAACAACATCTAATATACAGCCATTTTACAATTACACGGGCTTTCTCTAATCTATATATACAGCGCGAAACTGCTCACAATTAATAATAAAACAATGTAGGGAAGATAAAAATATCAAAGCGATCACCACATGAACCGTTGGATCTTTCCAGGCTCCTGCGGCCACTCGAAACCCTTGTAGAGGAAAACATACCCGGTCACAGCGTCGATGACCAGGAACCAGAAGGTTTCCAGGAAGAGTGGGAAGTTGGTGGCGATCTTCGCACGGAGCGCTTCTTTCGCATCCTGAGGACGCTGCTCCCGGTAAACAAGCGGCGTGGGTTGCCGGGGGAGATGCAGTCGCCACATAACCCAGGGGATTATGAAGTATCGTGGCTCAACCAGTGGCGCAGTGATCAGTGAGAGAGCCGTGGCGGCAAGCCAGACAAGGACAAAGCTCACTCGCGGCGCATTCGGTTGCTGCAGTTGGCGTTGCTTGATCGCCTCTTGGATTCTCGCGAAGGCCTCCGGTGTTATCTGTTGTGTTTTGGGAGGCTGAGTGACTTTCTTAGCAGGCTTTTTCTTGCTGTCGCTCTGTTTTTGAACCTTTTGAGCCTTTTGACCTTTCTGAACAGCTGGCTGAGAGGCCGGCGTGGGCTGTGAAGCTTGGACCAATCGAGGCGGCGGCGCAATAGTCGAGAAGCCAAAGGCAGAAACAACCGCCCAACCGCAGAGGAAGTAAACAATAGTCGCGGCATATTTGACAGCTGGGTGAGTCCGGAGAAGAATGCGAAAGACGTAGAAGACATAGTGACGGTTGTCGGCGAGTGTGAAGGGGTGAACGATAGTGTTGTAGTGAACAGTGGCCAGCATAACAGGGACGATCGTGAGGAATGTCAAAATCTTGGGGAGACCCGTCTGCTTCTCGGAAAAGCCATAGTGCATGAACTTGGGCAGAGAAATTTTGGGCAGGATCATATTTGCAACCGGCGAAATCAGGATCGGCCACGAGAAGAAGAAGACATAAGGCCAGATATACAGCATCTGAGGCAGATGCAGGCCCGCAGCATGGAATTCTTTGTGTCCTGATATATTTATGAGACACTGAATACAAGTAGATCATCGCTGAACTTACCCAGGACAACCCCATTATTCCACAATACAAAACCTCCGAAGGCCGCAAGAATAACAACATATGGGATTGAGGAAATAACAACCTGTCCCAAGTTACCAAGCGCAGCAGTACAGAGGGAAACGGCGGTTTTAAAATAGTCTAGAGCTCCATTAGCAACCTATAGAATATGAAATAAAGGTAACCCACCTGCCAACGAAGCCTCTGATACCTGAGGGTCATACAACTCGTTCTTGAAGCCTCCTTTGGCAATATCGGCAACATTCGACGACTGACATGTCTTGGCCGATCTCCGCAATGTCCGGATGACCTGCAATCCACCGAAGAAAATCGCGACCCAGAAGATGTTGGTCTGTCTAAAGGCTAGCGCAGCCACCCCCAGAAGGATGAACACAAAGGTCTGGCTAGCGGAGGCATTCGGAGTCGATCGTTTAAGGTCCCAGTTGTACGCTTCAATTACAACCAAAAGGGCAAGGATATCAGTATAGTAGAGGCCCGAGAAGAAGAACAACGGCGGAAAGAGACAGATGTTCAGTACAGTGTGGCTTAGCCACGCGCCGGATGGACGGGTATTGCGTTCTTTCCGTAGGCTATCTAGCAAGGTCTGCAGTCTCAAGGGCAGGAAGACGGCAGCGGCGGCAACATTGGTTGAACGGAGTGCTTCCGCATTGAGCTCCGTCGGAGAACCTCGAAGCAAAAGCGCGCAAGCGCAAAGAAGATACGACCAGAGGTAGAGACCAGGGGGAGTAGTGATTTTCGGATCCCAGTGCGTCCACTTGTGATGCCAATATTCTTGAGCTTGAGGAATATGGAAAGCTTCATCCAGATACGGCTCCGGAACCACGGTATTGACCCGATTCATCCATACAGGTATTGAGAGCAAAACAAAAGGAACCGCATAGCGGGCGGCAAGAACCAGGCCCGACTGAGGCTGAACGGCACTCATAGTGTTGACTTGGACCAATTGACCATGAAGCTGGAATGATTGAAGTAAAGAGTGGAATCATGAAGTCAGTAACAACTTCATAAATTAAATTGACCGCGGAGACATTAATCCTGCAAACAGAACAAACACCCACCGCATTGGGCAATTCTATATCCCCAGCTTTATCCATGGTCTAGACGCTGCGACGACCATCGTTGTCTCCTTTGCTGAACGTTTTCGATGATATGAACGATTGTCGCTAGGTCTTGTGCATCGCGATAAGTTGTTTTCCCTGTGTTCCCTGAAATCTTGACGGCCAATGGCCTTTCCCCTCCCGCGGGGCATTACGCCCCCGGAGATATCCTTTCTTGCTGAAATGGAGATGGTCACCATTCTTCCTCGTCAACGATTGGAGGGATTGGAGCTTCTCGGGGTAAGTATCATGTTCTGTACTCATGTTGTATTCACGGATAAGTCTCCTACCCATCTGAATCCTGTATACCAAGCAAAAAAGCCCAATGAGTGAGAAAAGACGGTGGGGCAACATTGATAGAAAGAATATATCAAATCAGTATTCAGTCTACTTGAGGGTCTACACACGTCTAACATGATGGATCAGGGCCCCATTGAGCCTCTCCTGCCACCTCGGCGCGCTTCTCTTCCCCTTTGGCTGGCTCTACTTCTTAAACGCCAACGCCGCGCAAATATCCTTCCTCCGCCCTGGCTCCATCCAGAATCTCTTTCCCTCATCCTCGAGATCGAAACCCAACACCACGAGTACCAGCATGCATTCTCCCCGCCGCCTCCACTTCCAGGCCAACCAAGCCTTCGAGATCGCGGACAACGACCCGTCTCTATGCCTCGCTATACCCCGGATGGCGGACGGTACTACCCAGCACCGCCATTCCTACCCCAGAATGTCGCGCAGGACCATGTTCCATCTGGCGAGCCCCCATCGCTGCCATTTCACTGGCTAGAGATTGGAACGATGCTTCTTGATGCCGCCAGTGATGACTTAGTGGACCCGGACCAGACCCGGAGGCTCTTGAAAGAACTGCGTGAGGTGCGAACGGCTAAGATAAGATCAGGCGTGGATGCGCTAGATGCTGCTTCCACTGGCGGGGGTGGAGTAGCACTAACCGGTGTCGGGGCGATGGAGGTTGGAGAGGGGAGAGGGTTCATTGCTGGTGTTGTCGATGGACTAAGGTAGGCTACCCATCCACCTTGCTGGAAGAGGACGAATAGTTCATTGCTGACCTCAAACTTTACTGAACAGAAAAATTGGTGCATCAAAAGAGCAAGCGCGGAGAGAGCAGATGGCAGAAGATATGGCCAATGGTGGATATGACGCTACGCAAGACGACGATGATGAGATGGAGTTCTAAAGGATGCGTCTTTCATGATCTGCTCATTTATCTTCACAGCTGAGGTTTCGTCATCTCAGCATTTGATTCGCCTGCGGCCTGACCAGCCATAGGCTTGGACACGGCCTTGTTGCGAGGATTGCAACCTCGTGGTCCACAAGCTCTCTCTTGGTAGCGTATGAGGAATGGGAGATACCTTTCCGGTATATCCTCAGTATCAAGACAGCAACTTCAATGGAAAGAGGTGTGACGTCGCGACTTATACATGATAGATGGTTTCATGTTGGATAACCGAATGATTGAATGTGGTCAGCTAATGTATTTAACTCTTGTTCATATATACCCACTTAGAAATACGATCTATAACCCGCCTGAGGGTGTACCTATGGATTATCACTGTGCGTCTCATGAACGAGCATTTTACAGAGCCTAGTAACTGCTGTTCACATAGTATAGATGCGTGTGGACATGTTGACTTTGACTTGTGCGCTATACAACTCCAACCATCAAATTTGGTGCACACGACATATTGCCTATCCAGGTCATTGCGCTAAAACGGCGGGGACTCGCACTTCCAGATATCACCGGAACATCAATTAGGATATTATGCTAAGTCTTCAAAGTTTAGGTTTAAAAGAGATAAGAGAGGTATACAGTATAAAGACATAAGCTCTGTCTCCCCAACAGAGTATTGAAAAATGGGAAAGAAGAAGAAGGGCGAGCTTTTCAGACGCGGTGAACGCCGTTTAAGAAGCCCGTTCATGTACGGTCGAGGAGATATACCAAAATCTATTGCATGACACATTGACGCCAGCGCTTATGCGTTTTCTGATTGAAGTGTTTGCTGTACATGGGATATATTAGTTTGACGGGGAACCAAAGGCTTTAGGCCTGACAAGAAACAGTGGGTACTCACCACCAACCAATCCATGCCTTCGTTAAGACCCTTACCATCAATAGCCGAACACGCCACGATACTCCAGTTTCTGTCTCGCAGTTCGCCAAGCTTCAGAGCCTCTGAGATCTCTCCCGCTCCCTTGGCGCCCGGCTGGTCCTGCTTGTTGGCGAATACCAGCAGGGCGGCTTCGCTAAGTTCCTCCTCATTTAACATGGCTGCAAGCTCATCCGCAGCTGTGCCCAGTCGTTCAATATCTGTAGAGTCAATGACGAAGATAACAGCAGCGGTGTTAGCGTAGTAGCATCGCCAGTATGGCCGAATAGATGTTTGACCTCCAAGATCCTAAAATAGAAGCAAAGAGGAATTAACAATCCTATTCTTAACGTTGTCGTCTGAATATTCGAGGCGGCCATCGCAGTATGCTTACCCAGACATTGAAATTCAAATTTCTATATGTGACTGATTCGACATTGAAGCCAATAGTAGGTATCGTCGTGACGACCTCGCCGATCTATGAGATTAACCGATCGTCAGCATAGCGTTCGTGCAACATATTTCAAGTAGGGGAGTCATATTGTAACATACCTTCATTCTGTACAGGAGTGTAGTCTTTCCAGCATTATCCTGCACCACATGGTGGATTAGTCTCGAATTTCACTGATGCCTAGTGTAGGACTATAGTCACGTACGAGACCTAAGATGAGAATACGGATTTCCTTCTTTGTCCAGAGGAAGGACCATAGACGCGACAATGAACCACCCATATTGTCGTTTTTGTTAAACAAGACAACGCGACTCTTAATCGGAGGTGGGAGGGCGCAAGGGAGGTGTTGCGGAGGTGTGAGTGTTTGGTGTTGGTCGTATTGACGGCGTAGATGTGGACGGATTCGGGACAAATGGACAATAGGATCAATTCGGGGATTTCACGAGTGGGTTTCCAACAGTCTAGTGGTGATTTACTGACGAAGGAAAAAGAGAAATCGGTATCACAATAATGACGAACAACACAGACGCAATAGCTGACTAAATGGTGTATGAATGGGAGGGATTTCTGGATTGTGGCAACGATTGGCCGTGCGGATGGGCTGCGGCGCCGATCGGTGTTGGCCCAAGCTCAGCCTTTCTCTCTCTTGGGTCATGGGGATGGAGAGACCCTGCGCCATTGCGAGTGGCAGAATTAAAATGAATTGATTGCCGCGCAGGTTCCATTCCATCCTCACCTGCCGTTATTGTTACAACCCTTTTCTATAACCTATCTCTGCCTCCTATCTCTCGTCTCCCCAACAACGTCACCAACCACCCCCGATGGTGTCCGCTCCGATTGTCCACCTCTAGAATTAACCCCCCAATTGAAGAACTTCCTGCGATCGGCTTGCGACCAGCGCCGCATTACGTCCCGAACCAACTTAACATCGTTCATAGTCACCCCTCTATCCCTGATATCGCCAAATAGCACACCATGGTTGGCAAGAAATCTGGCAAGGCCCTCCTTCGGGATGAAGGTATGCTCACCCAATATCATTGTGCATGAATGGCTACAAGTGACCGGTGGAAGCCAGATGCGCTTCGCTGAGAGCAATGCGCTAATGGTTTGATGCTCCCTAGGCCTCGAAAGGACAGACAACAACATGGAATTATCGAGCTGGCCTCAGATCCCTCCCATCAACCAAAAGAACTATTACACGTACGTGGTTCGCCTACACCATGGCGCTTTCAGTAGCGTCCTGTTCGGACAATGTACTGAATAAGTTCTAGTGACTACCTTAAGAGAGATGACCAGTATCTGGCATTCCGACTACAGAATGAAGAAGCGCGAAATCGCATGGCCAAAACAGCCAAAGACCGGGACCGTGCTCTAGCTATGGCCAAAGCGAATGACCTCGGCCTCCCAGAAGCTGATGCTGACGATGGCGATACCAACATGGAGGATGCAGAGGAGGCTACAGCAGAAGCCATTGGTTCGAAGGTCATTGTCATACATGTTGGCAGCCAGAATCTGCGAATCGGACTTGCCAGTGATGCGTTACCGAAAACCGTTCCGATGGTCATTGCGCGGAAGTCTACAACCAGCGAGTCTGAGGACCGCGAAGAGCCTTGCCCTAAACGATTGAAAACAGATGATGGCTCCGAGTTGGAACCAGAGAAAATGTTTGGTTCTGAGGTTGGTTCTCGTGTCCTCTTCGTTGCAGCCTTAGCCTAACTTTGTGTATTATCTGGTTACAGTTCTCATCACAGTATACTACGATGGCTGCGGAACTCAAAACGCACATGCGGCAAAATAAACGCAGGACTCTCCCGAACTCCAAGGAAATGGTAATCAACTACAACCGAAGAACTGTGCCAGAAACGATCTCAGAACACAATGACCCAATGCGGGTTGAATGGACCGAGATCCCGGACGCTGCGCCGGAATATATAGTAGGCCAGGCAGCTTTGAGAATCCCAGATGCGTCGACACCTCGTTACAAGCTCTACTGGCCAATGAAGTATGGATGGTGTAATGAGCGAGACTACAATAGCAAAAGACTCTTGTTCCTGGATATCTCGTTGATTCTTGAAGATGCAATCAAGAATCAGCTGGGCCTTACAAGTAAAAAGGACTGGCTACAGTACTCATGCGTGTTTGTCATTCCAGATCTTTATGAGAAATCCTACGTCACCCAAGTTCTTGAAATGCTCATGAGGGAGTTTTCCTTTGCCCGCGTCTGCTTCATCCAGGAGAGCTTGGCTGCTACATTTGGGGCAGGATTTACATCGGCTTGTGTGGTCGACATCGGTGCGCAGAAGACTTCGATTTGTTGTGTGGAAGAAGGAATGTGCATAGAGAACTCGCGTGTGAATCTCAAATACGGCGGATCGGATGTGACAGAGGCATTCGTCAAAATGATGTTGTACGATCATTTTCCTTATGCGGACATCAATCTATGGCGTCGGTACGATTTTCTACTTGCCGAGGAGCTGAAAAAGAACATCTGCACCATGAACGAAGCCAGTGTCTCAGTACAAGTGTTCGACTTCCACCTCCGGGTCGCCGGCCAGGATACCAGAAAGTACACCTTCAAAGCTTACGACGAGGTGCATCTGGCGCCCTTGGGATACTTCCAGCCATCCATTTTCGACCATTCACTAAAGCTCAACGGACGAAGGCAATTGATATCCCGTTCAGTCGACATCTATGACGGCCAACCAAACGACCCAACATCGGCAGCGCAATCAGAACTCTTAACCGCGATTGCTCCTCCTATCAGTGGCCAGGTGGATGGCGACATCCAGTCTAGTACTCTGGATGTGCAGTCGACTCCGAGCCGGTCCCAGCAAGTAAATGCCCTTAGTCGCCTACAAGAAACAGAAGCTACTCCTCGATCTTCCGTTGCCGGATCTCCTGCACCAGAGGTGACGAGTACTCCTCAAGCTGGTGGTGCTGGTACACCTGCGGTCGGTGGACAGAGCCAAAGCACATCGCAGCCTCGTGCACCGACCGTTGAAGAACGAGATGATATACTGCCAACATTCCCACTTGACAGTGCGATTCTTATGTCTATTGCCCATGCTGCTCGATCTGATGAACGTAAAATGCGAGACTTCCTTGGAGGTATCATGCTTGTTGGAGGCGGAAGCTTGACCAACGGATTTCACTCGTTCCTTGAAGAGCGACTGCAGGCACTTCGACCTGGGTTTGCTAAAGAGATAATGATTGGCACCCCTCCTCGAGATCTTGATCCTCAGGTGGTTGTATGGAAGGGCGCAAGCGTATTCGGGAAGTTGAGCGGAACCAATGACAGCTGGATTGGACAGCTGGAGTACGACCGGCTAGGTCATAGACTAATGGCCTACAAGTGCATGTGGGCTTATTGATTCTATGTCTTTCTTTCCTTTGATATTCTTTGCTATCATTATCTCTTTATACTCTGAATGACGGTATTGACATTATGGGACGCCTTTGTTCGAAAGGATCTGTACTTTAGATGATTGGTTATGCATGGAACAATTCACTTTGGATGAAGTGCATGCACTTGTATACATAATGAGTGAAAGCTAGAGTAGCACATGGCATTATTATAACCAACAATTCACATATTCCTAGGACCATACTACCTACAGGGTATACATACCTTCCTCGGACCAACATTGATCCGCCTACAGTCCACCCAATCACACGAAACCTTAAACTGCAAGGCGGTGAAATAGTGCAGAATGGATCCTCCAACCCCAAGTAAGTTTGCCCATGCAGTCTGTTTTTGATAAAGCTGGAAGCTAGGTCGTTCTAAACCTGTCCAATCTTCTCAGAGCTTACTCCTCTTGAAACTATCAATCGCGTCTCGACTGATCGCGTAGTTTCAGATAACGAAGTTCCTGATATTACCCTTTCTCCTCCATGTGAGTGCAAAAGAATGTCGCAGTGGATTCGGAGCTGCTACTGATCAACGTACTATGCAGTGGTTTCCCCACCTTTCATTGAGACACAAGCCCAGGAGACGGCCGACGCTGGTAGCTCGAAGATGTCGAAGAGCAAGGATGGCACCTCCTCCGGGGGTTTTCATCAGGAGTACATCGCGTCTTTGCGTTATCGGAATGACCTTCCTCCTCCTGATATGCCCCCGAAGTTCCTTGATATTCCACACGACGGACTAGAGCGTTTCCTTACGCCAGGGTTTGCCTCTAACTTGGCACGTCGTGAAGAACCAAATATTGATGTAGATGCTGAGGGCGGTATGCCCATTGACCTGGTTGGCATCCCAGGCTTGCACTTGGGCGATGAAAGTGGTACGTAACTTATTCATAGGGCGCATCGCGATATGACATGGCTAACGGAGATTATGCATACAGCAATCATGGCACCAGAAAATCCGGATCCAATTGACCCCGCCGACCTTCCCCTTTTGATGACTTTAGACCAGCTAAAGAACCCAGCACCGCGGAATGCGAACGTTAGTTTTCTTCGTCGCACACAGTACATTTCGGCCGGCCTTCGAGCACCGGAAGGTCCCAAAGTCACACCAATGCGATCGAAATCTCGTCCAGCTGAAAAAGCTAAGTCCCAGGACGACCCGGCTTACATCAAGAAATACATACAAAAGGGATTTGATATTGCGTACCCCGAAAGCAAGCACGTTGGGGAAGACACACCCAGCCAAATCAAAGGGCACATGCCCACTAAACTTGAAGCTGATGCATGGGCCAATCCTGTGCATCCGGACAATCCTAAGTTGAAACCCGTCGGCTTTTACCCTCTCCTGCCCGACCTCCAAGGATTCCCAGACCCTGGTGGTTTCGTCCAATTCAAGTTTGACAAAGCACCTATTCAAGATGCGTCCGGCAAGCGCGACAGGCGTATGGACACCGGTATCTTGCTTCCCTCCGCACCGGAGGAGCGCGTATGTGAGGAACATGCGACGAAAGTGGCTCTGCACAAGACGAACCCCAAGTTGTACCCTGATCCTGGCCCAATTCCCTGGGATTATGATCTCTTCCTCCCTGAGAAGAAGGATTCTATCAAGAAGGTTCTCGCAAGCTTGCAGATATATAACCCCAACCGCGACAATGAGGAGCTCTACACCCACGAAGGTTCTGATAACTCGAGGTTCCACCGTTTCGATCGCATGCGTACTTTTGCCACGAGCGCTCAGACGCTTGGTGGTGACCACAAGCAGAAAGATATTGCAGTGACACTTTTCAATCCGTCAGAGGCGAAGGAAGGTTATATGTCCTCGAAGCAGAAGGCTGCATACTATTACCCTATTCTCGGGAAGACTCGCCTGAAGCCTGAGAGAGCCCGCACTATTGCACAGGCAGGCCTTGCTCCTACCCGCCCTAAGACGAGGGAAGACCAGGTTGACCAAATACAAGTTGTTGTCCGCGATCCTGATGAGGCGGAAGTGTACAAGCGCTCTTTGCATAGGGCAGCCATTGACCCGAAGTTCGCAAAGACCATGCCCCCTCCACCAGAGGGTGCGAACGATGAACACGAGTCACCTGAAGAGGGTGACAAGGAGGCTATCTCCAGAGATCGTGAGCTGAGTGTTGAAGAGGCGGATAGGATGAGTGACGATTAACTGAGCCTTTCGTGCTCTCTCTACCCTATCTTTATATCCTACCATCCCATAATCACGACCATGGCTGTATATGTTTCTTTTGTCCTCTGCATATTTTCATACCCTATTCGTATCACGATGCTGAGATACCGTTGGGCCTCGCTGCCTTTGCATCTCTCCTTTCAGTAGAATGTTCTGGCTATTACCGGGACGTGATTGATGCGGTTGGCTTCTCATTGGTGTCAAGGCTGCAAAACACGGCGTTGACTGGCATGAATAAACATGGATTTCAATTAGCGAGAGTCTTGCTGTGTTTGGTTATTGAATGTTTTCTTCTGATTTATTTTCAGTTTTCCTCTCTCTTTCGCCCACAGATTCTTGGATAAGGGACAAGTTAGCACATAACCTGTTTTATACAATTGCATGCGATCCATGATTGTTCCTGCTGCTGTTTTGTAACTACTAGTAGTAGTAGTAGGACCCATAGTAGATACCGTCCATTCTGATTGGCCCCCGTTTCAGCAAGCTTGACCCCTCATGCTTACATCATCCCAGCGGCCACCAAGCCCAAAACAGCAAACAATAAACATGATGCCGCCCGCAAAAACACGGCGCCCGCCAAAACAATCCACCGCCCAATTCAATTGTGCGCTATCAGTCCCCAGCGCCCTCCTATGCACTTGGTTATCCAGTTGATGGGGCTGATTCCGGAGTCGCAACCATGAGGATTACTGAGGTCGTTATCGACGTAAGCCTTTCTTATGCACAGCGACGCCAGCTAGAGCTTGAGAATGCTAAATTCAAGTGTAGGGTTTCAAATCGTACGCCGTACGTACGGTTATATCAGGATGGTATGCGCTGACCCAGTTCGAACTTGTGACTTGGATAGAGGCGATTCAGCCTCATATGCTTGTTAAGATCGTTCGTGGAGTGCAGCGAGAGCGCTAACCAGATTGTACTAGGGATGAATCCTTCAACTCCATCACGGGCCTGAACGGCAGTGGTAAATCCAATATCCTTGATGCCATTTGCTTCGTCCTCGGTATCACGAACATGTCGACCGTCCGCGCGCAAAACCTGCAAGATCTGATTTACAAGCGTGGTCAGGCCGGTGTAACGAAAGCTAGTGTGACCATCGTCTTCGATAATAGGGACACCGCCAAATCCCCGATCGGTTTCGAAGAATATGCGAATATCTCCGTAACTCGACAGATTGTTCTTGGTGGTACGAGTAAATATCTGATTAACGGCCACCGTGCGCAACAGCAGAC
The DNA here is from genome assembly GCF_001792695.1 of Aspergillus bombycis. Lineage (NCBI taxonomy): Eukaryota > Fungi > Ascomycota > Eurotiomycetes > Eurotiales > Aspergillaceae > Aspergillus > Aspergillus bombycis. The sequence goes on from NW_019170077.1 coordinate 53,189, forward strand.
CGTGCAGAACCTGTTCCAGAGCGTGCAGCTGAATATCAACAATCCCAATTTCTTGATTATGCAGGGAAGGATTACGAAGGTGCTGAATATGAAGGCGGTCGAGATTTTGTCTATGATTGAGGAGGCGGCTGGCACACGAATGTTCGAGGATCGGAGGGAAAAAGCGGCTAAAACGATGGGTAAGAAGGAGTTGAAGCTGCGCGAAATCGAAGGCCTCCTTAAGGAAGAAATCGAACCCAAACTTGAGAAGCTCCGGTCCGAGAAGCGAGCTTTCCTAGATTTCCAACAGACCCAGAATGATCTGGAACGTCTCACTCGCCTAGTTGTTGCCCACGACTATCTTCGGAGTAATGAGCGGTTACGGGTTACGGGCGATGAATTCGAGAGCAAAAAGCGCAAAGTACAGGCGATCGAAGACAATGCGGCCAAACTTAAGAGTGAGATAACTCACTTGGAAGAGGATGTGAAGCGGGTGAGAGCGGCTCGTGATAAGGAACTACGGAAAGGCGGAAAGTTCCAGGCACTTGAGGATGAGGTTAAGACTCACTCTCACGAACTTGTCCGGTTGACTACGGTGTTCGATCTGAAAAACGCTAGCATTGCAGAGGAAAAGGAGAAACACACGGAAGCGCAACAAACTGTCAAAGATCTGGAGAAGCTCCTTAAGGAGAAGAAGAAGGTCTATGATAAGTTACAAGCACAATATGATGCTGCAAAGGCAGAACTGGACGCGCAAACAGCCGAAGTCGAACAGAAGGAGGAACTGCTCCAAACATTGCAGACAGGTGTGGCATCGAAAGATGGCCAAGAAAGTGGTTATCAAGGCCAACTACAGGACGCTCGTAATCGCGCGAGTGCCGCGGCCACTGAACAAGAGCAAGCAAAGCTCAAGATTGCGCACTTGGAAAAGCGAATCAAGGAGGAGGAACCCAGAGCCAAGAAAGCAAAGGAGCAGAACTCGGGTCTCTTGAAGGATCTTGAGGGTCTCAAGTCCCAAGCCAAGAAACTGGATGCGGAACTGGCAAGACTTGGGTTTGAACCCGGAAGAGAAGAGCAGCTGTATCAGGAGCAAACGGCTCTACAGAAAGAAATCCGTGAGCTACGCCAGAGAGCCGACGGACTTCAAAGGAAGGTTGCGAATATTGATTTCCAATATGCCGACCCCCATCCGAACTTTGATAGATCCAAGGTCAAGGGCTTGGTCGCTCAGCTCTTTACGCTCGACAAAGAAAAGCTCCAAGCTTCTACGGCCCTTGAAATCTGTGCTGGTGGTCGCTTGTACAACGTTGTTGTCGACAGCGCCGAGACCGGAACGCAGTTGCTCCAGAAGGGAAAGCTGCGCAAGCGTGTGACAATTATACCTTTGAACAAGATCTCATCATTCAGAGCTTCTGCCGAGAAGATCGGGGCGGCGCAAAACATTGCTCCCGGAAAGGTAGACCTTGCCTTGTCGCTCATTGGATACGATGAGGAAGTTACATCGGCTATGAACTACGTCTTCGGCAACACCTTGATCTGTAACGATGCAGAAACGGCAAAGAAGGTTACTTTCGACCCCTCAGTTCGTATCAAGAGTGTCACGCTGGATGGTGATGTTTACGACCCTTCCGGTACCCTGTCTGGTGGTAGTTCCCCGAACTCGAGCGGTGTCCTCATTACCTTGCAGAAATTAAACGAGGTTACAAGGGAAATCCGGAGCAAGGAGCGACTGCTTGCTACTCTGGAAGAAACGATGAGAAAAGAAAAGAAGAAGCTTGACGCAGTTCGTACGATCAAGCAGGAGTTGGACCTCAAGACTCACGAGATTAAACTTACAGAAGAACAAATCAGTAACAACTCTTCCTCATCGGTGAGTTCTCATTTTTTTTAAAGATAGATAGGAGACTGACACTCTCAGATTATTCATGCTGTCGAGGAGATGAAAGCAAACATTGAGCAGCTGAAGAAAGATATTTCCGACGCAAAAGCTCGCCAGACGGAAGCATCCAAGGATATCAAGCGAATTGAAAAAGACATGAGTGAATTTAATGATAACAAGGACAGCAAACTGGCGGAATTACAGGAGTCCCTAGACTCCCTGAAGAAGAGTCTCGCTAAAAATTCGAATTCGGTCAAGACCTTACAGAAAGAACTACAAGCGTCTCGACTGGAGTCGGAGCAAGTAGGAAGCGATCTCTCAGCTGCCGAAGAACAGAGCGCCGAGGCTGAGAACGCCCTGAATGCCCAAAAGGAAGAAGTCAAATCGCTCAAAAGAGAACAGGCACGGATCAAGGTACGAAGAAACCGAGGGTATAATTGAGAATCGGTTGCTGACCCGTCATAGGACGCCCACGATATTGCCCAGGCCCACCTCGACGATGAAAGAGCTAAGCTTACTGGTTTCGATGAGGAGCTACGAGAACTTGAGCAGACCATGCAGGCAAAGAGCTCACAGATCACTGAAGAGGGCCTTGATCTGCAGAAGCTCGGCCATCAGCTTGAGAAACTTCAGAAAGACCAACAAGCTGCAGCTCAGACAGTTGCCCATATGGAGGAAGAACACGAGTGGATCGAGGATGAGAAAGATAATTTCGGTCGTCCAAACACTCCTTACGACTTCAAGAACCAGAACATTGCGGAATGCAAGGCCACCCTCCGGAATCTTACGGAACGTTCTCAGGGCATGAAGAAGAAGATCAATCCCAAGGTCATGAACATGATCGATAGCGTGGAGAAGAAGGAGGCTGCCCTGAAGAATATGATGAAGACTGTGGTTCGCGATAAGCGCAAGATTGAGGAGACCATTCTCAATCTGGACGAGTACAAGAAGGAGGCGCTTCACAATACTTGGACCAAAGTCAACGGCGACTTCGGTCAGATCTTCGCAATGCTTCTTCCCGGCAGTTTCGCTAAGCTGGATCCTCCAGAGGGCAAGGAGATCACTGATGGCTTGGAAGTTAAGGTGCAACTTGGCAAAGTTTGGAAACAGAGCTTAACAGAACTAAGTGGTGGACAACGGTGAGCAGAGCATCTTACTTGTTCATACGGAAGTTTGGCTAATCACTATACAGATCCCTCATTGCTCTTTCCCTCATTATGGCACTTCTGCAATTCAAACCGGCACCCATGTACATTCTGGACGAAGTCGATGCCGCCCTGGATCTGTCTCATACACAGAACATTGGTCGCTTAATCAAGACGCGCTTCAAGGGTTCTCAATTCATCGTTGTGTCACTGAAGGACGGCATGTTCCAAAACGCCAACCGTATCTTCAAGACAAGATTCAGCGAAGGAACGAGTGTTGTTCAGGCTCTGACTCCTGCCGACTTAAAGTAATCTGTTCATGGTACTCCTTGAGGTTAGAATTTGGGGTGGAATGCATATATCACAGTCTTCTTTTTGGTTGGGCATTGTGGGATAGGAGCGCATTATGTGGAACGTTCTTGGCCGAGGTTTGGAGACGGTGTTTTTTCCGGCATGATGTATATGGATCTGGATGAACTTCTTTTCTTTTTCTTTTTTTTTTTTTTGGGTGACAGTTACATTCTTGTCTCTACTTCCTTTATAATGATGCACATGATATGAGATTCTCTGTGACGCTGATGGTATAAGGGGGTACAAAAGTGAAACGGTAGAGTCCATGGTTCGGATTTTCGAATGGGGCGAGTCTCGATAGCCGCGGAAGTTGCTGACTTCCGACTGGTATTAATTGTCCCGAGAATTCAATAATCACTCGGAGGTTCAACTTCACCAGTTCCGTATTCCGTACCTCGCAGCCTGCATTTTCAGACTTTCCACCCCCCATTTCACGTACTTTAAAGCCTTCCGAAGTGTGTCATTCATTTCTCCTTTATATTTGCCTGTCTCCCTGATCATTGTTCATCTGTCCGAACCTCTGGTGGGTCGATTTGCTAGTCCCAAGTGTGGCGCCCGGCTGAACGTCTTCCACCGCCACATTTATTATCTAAGGCTGAATTAAATACTCCGACCGCCTCCCTCCTGGACGTCATTCCCCGGAAAGTGATCCCACGCCGATCCCCGACTTTTAGCCAGTCACTTTCACACGGCCGTCTAGCATTTTACTGGCAGTGTTTTTGAACTCTTTGCTCAGTCGCGATTATCGGGATCTCACGCATACTTTCACCCCGCTCCCGACATCATGCCCGAGGAGGAGCCGTCCGTGAACATCTCCTCACTGCTGACGCTCGCCGTCGTGTCATTCTTCGTCATCCGATGGTTTCTCAAGCGTGACGGCGATGGAGGTGATGGAAGCGGTCGCAGTCGTGCGCGCGGAGCCATCGACCCAGCACAAGTCGAACAAATATCCCAGATGTTCCCTCAGCTCAGCACACGCGACATCATGTGGGACTTGCAGCGCAATGGTGGTAACGTCGCAGCAACCACGGAACGCATCCTGACAGGTCGAGGATTGGAGACAGTACGTATATGTTTATTATGGTGGTGCGAGTGTCGCGCAGCGTAAGCTGTATGCTGACGAGTAACTTCCCTCTAGCCGCCACCCTCGTTCCAGCCTCAGGTCGCCATCCCCCAGGCCAGCACGCCAGCAGCACAAACTGCCGCCGCCTCCGCGGCGTCGAAATCGGAAGGTCAGGACTTGATTTCGCGGTACAACCTTGGCGGTAAAGTCGCCACCGACGGCGCTGAGACCACTCAATCGTCGCCGTCGTCTGGCTGGTCACAGAACAAGGAGGAACGTCAGCGTATCCTCCAGAAGCGGAGGGACGATATGATCCTGGCGGCGAGGAAGCGAATGGAGCAGAAGGTCCAGGGAAGTGTGTAACCGAGATGCAGAATGATTCTGGACACTTTATCTCGGTCTGTACCTCTTGCCTTTCTTTGTTTATTTCTTTCTTCCTGAAGCCCTATTCCTGCCGAGAATCTTATACTCTGTTGGCGCTGGGATGTGTAGATTGCAACACGGGACTTTTCTGAACTGATTCTTCCTTCCATTTTGCTATACCCGGTTTTGGCTTCCCACTCCTCTCCGACATTCTCTTTTTCACTTCTCTCTCTCTTTCTCCCAGCGTCTGTTTCCCGCAAAGCGTTGCATGCTTATGGTGTTAGGTTGAATCAGAATACCCGAGGCTTAGGTACTAGGAAATATAGGGTATATATACATGTATAGATTGGGTTGGTTTAGTAATGGGGTTCAATGTAGTAGTTCTCGCTATAGATGTTATCAATTGCCAAGTCGTACATGTCGTACCGCGTCATGTCTCTATGCCTATTTGAAGGCGGGCTATTCTGTTATTCACTGATTCTACCGTGTTGTTGCGCTGCGCTGCGAGTGTTAGGGAGCAACAATATACCTGGCCGTTTCAAAGGATCTATATTTTGATTGACTGCTCGAATGAAACACCACGTGACTATATTCCTATACTAGTAGTATATACATCTATCATTTTGGTATTCTACACCAACCCCTAGCTTGGACTGCTTGAACTGCTTGAACTACTCCTAGGTTGTGTATTCCTTCGCTGCGCACGTCTTTCGAGCCCACATAAGAAGGGTTGAAGGTCACTCGTATGTGCTCCAATACATGATGTGATTATATCTGTCCCTCGACATACATCGCTGAAGCAGACTCTGGATTATCTCCGAAAATCATCTTCACCAGCCCCCAGGGGCTACATCACCATTATCATCACGACCATTATCGTTAGAGCTCTCCTTATCCTCATCCCAGCGGAAAAGTTCATCTCTCATTCACTCCCGAGCCTCCTGATTTTGCTCTCGCGCTCTGTGGAGGTCGAAAGCCTGCCCGATAATCTTGTATAGCTCACCGATGACTTCCTGTTTATCATCCCATATCAAACAGCGTTTGGACACCTATTTGTGATCATGTGGGTTTGCTTCGTCAGGCTTCCACCCAAAGATAAAAACTTACACGGCCCCTGTCGCTGAGGTGCAAGAAGGTCCAAGTGTGGCCATCGGTACAGACTGCTGCTTCAAACCACCACCAAGTTTGTGTCCTAGTTTTTCCGTGCCCCATACCACAGAACGTAGTCCACCGATGCTGTCAAAGCCTGATCATCAGATCCAGTGATTGTTGTCTCAAAATGCTAGTACGGTGCTACGTGAATGTTGTGACTAGGTGGTGATGATGCATCAGTGTAAAGTTGATCCTTCTTTCTCCTCACGATCGCCGACAGCTGCAACAGAACTCAGTCTACTTTGGATCGAATCGAGCTTGGCTTGGTGTCTTCGGTGGAGTGTACGAGGGCGATGTCGGTCATCAGTTGCCCTTAAGGTGGTCAATATGGCGATCTTGTACCTACTGACGGTAGAAACAAACCGAAATGTTCAGGCATCTGAACACTCATACTCTCCTGATCAACCCTCTACATCTGTTTTCTTCGGCATCTGAACTGGGGGAAAGCTTCAGCCCGCAAAAAATATGCACAGAAGCCTCTCTGGCTAGCTCATCCGTATTTATGGGTAGGTTAAGCCGATCCACGCATTGATTGATGAATTCGTCCTCTATATTCTCTATTTTATGCTTCTGGCTGATATGGCGCCCCGGGTGCCTCACTGTGAAACAGATGTCATTTAAGTGAATGGGAAACAAAAGAGACGAGTGAAGCATAAAGTAAGGAAAGAAGGTGAACAAAGAATTCAATAGAAAGGGGTGGGTGGTAGGGGAAGAATTCCGTAACAACGATGTCAACCTTTTGCCTGCCTACCTAACCGAACCTATCTACCCAGGCACTGTGAACTTACCTGAAATGAGGAAAAGAGGTTAATAAGTGGAAATGATCAATATCTCTCCCTTTGGACCTTCTAGTCCTCGATCTAGGCTCTAGTCAGCCAGGACTAAATTATATCTATCAACTCGAGTCCACTTATCACTATGGAGGTTGTTCTGAACCGTGCTGAGGCGCGGATCAAAAAGGTCTTGGGGAAAATAAAAGACAACGCCCTCCACGAGGAAGTAGATACTGTATTTAGTATTGCGAGGACTGAGAGCAGGATGGCCATCCAGTCCCAGAAGAAGCAATTGCCCCATGTTCCCGTCACGTCTCTCAATCCCCAGGACGTCTCTAATATCTTCGGGATCAACGAAGGAGGCGAATATAACCCCTGGAAATTCACCCAGGATGAGTTGCGCGCAGTCCCCGACAACCTCAGCAAGCTTGCTTTGGTTCCTGAATTCCTAACGTCGAGTGGAACTAATAGTATTAGAATCTATTCTCGCGGATTACGCGGTTGCTATGGGCGGTCCCCCCAAGAACGAAGCTCTCATTAGATGCAGAATCGACACAATTCTCTTGACCTGCTTAGCCGCCCAGAAGAGAGCGAGTGCGCGAGATTCTAGTTCATCTCTCCTATCCATTTTCCTCCAGTGTGAGACTGACATGCTGCTGCCATGGACATATCAGGGCGAGCGAAAGATTGTCTTGGGCACAACAGATTATTCCTTTTAGTATCAAGTACCACAGGAGATGGAGTGCAATCTTCTGGTGGTGAAAGCCAAGAGGAAGAGTGTCTCTGGCGACTACCAAGCATTGGCCTATATGGGTACGCTTTCCTGTAGTCTATTGAGCGCATGTATGTTTGCTTACCGATTAACAGCGATGCTGCATCATGCGCGGAAGGAAGTACAGCAGAATGATGTTTCGATCTATGGTATCGCCACTGATAGCTTCACGTGGACTTTTTTGTATCTTGACAACAGTGGAAAGGTAGAATGTCAGCTCGCTATATTCCCTGGACGATTCAGCTAACGGAATTTTCCAGTGGGCCTCTGGCCAGGAGAATTTAATTGTATCTATGATACATATGATTATTCGCCGTGCCGCGTCTCTGTCCAAGCAAGCGCTCAAAACGTTTGCTACCACCAGCCATGGGGTGAAGAGAACTCTTGGCGGAAACAGCAGATTGGAGGGAGTTTTCCATAGGGAAAGAGTTTAGATAGATTATGAGTTACTATCCATGATTAAAAACCCAGCTTGACTGAAGTCTTCCGGTTGCAAGGATCGAGTTACCCGATCAAGAAGCAGATCTTATCAACGATCAAACCGCCTATCATGTGCTCAGATACTAGTATAAACCCCGCCTCTTGAAGCCCTAGATCCCTCCCCGATGCATTAACGTATTTCAATCCAATGTAACCCTTTCCTTTCTTCGCCGAATCTATATAAAGAGACACTAAGATCTCCCGAGTAGCCTCCAAATCACGTAACTAGCCCAGCTCCTATCCCCTCCCCCATTCATCCACCACCAGCACAAGTAGTATTACACCACCCCCAACCCCGCATATCCAACCCCCACAACCATGACGGCCATCCCCGAAACCCAAACCGCAGCAGTGCTCCCCCCGTCCGGCGCAACCGCCGATGCTCTCCTCCAGATCAAAACAGATCACCCCGTGCCGTCCCCCGGAGAGGGAGAAATCCTCGTCAAGATTGAGTATTCGGGGGTCTGCCATTCGGATGTGCATAGTATTCGCGGGGAAACGCCGATGTTGACCGACGTGGCGGGTCATGAGGGGGTGGGGAAGGTTGTTATGGGTAAGTACTGTCATATTAACTATCCTGATTCATTGACCTGGGGAGATTGCTGACTTGAGTCGCTGCTGATTATATCATGATCATGCTAATTGCCATTTGTAGTGGGTAGTGGGATTGATGAGCAGGAATGGATTGGGAGGAGGGTTGGGATTAGGTTAGTGGTTTTTCTCTCTTTGGATTTATTACCGTTTTAGGGCTGTGCTAATATGACCGTGATATGGTAGATGGCTATATAGTTCCTGTTTGAACTGTGAGATTTGCGCGGTGAATAATACGGCTTGTCCTTATCAGAAGAATGCCGGCGCGGTATGTTACTCCCCCAGTGAATGCCTTCCCCTTTGTTGGTATACATCGCGCTGATATGGATTGCGGTGTAGAATGTGCCTGGGACTTTTCAACGTAAGTGAACCTGACACAGATTATGTTGTGAGGTGAAATAGCGGCTGATGAACTGGGCTTCAAGAGTATATCGTCAGTCCTGCTATTCATGTCACTAAGATTCCCTCGGAGATTGCGCCAGATGTAGCAGCGCCGTTGCTGTGTGGTATGTTGTGCTCTTCGAGTGTACTAGGTTCATTCCATTCGTGCTGAGCATTCTACAGCGGGAATTGCAATGTACTCGTCGATTATGAAGACAAGGACACGACCGGGCGATTGGATCGTTCTTCCGGGAGCTGGTGGTGGTCTGGGACATATGTTTGTTGCTCCTGCTGAAAAAAAGCAAGTTTAATCATGCTGACAACCTCCTAGGGGGGTTCAGATTGCAGCCAGGAAAGGACTGAAAGTCATTGCGATTGATAGGTACTGCTTCCCCTCACCGTTGTAGCGATCCGTTAACCCGCACTAATACTCTCAATAGTGGCGAAAAGAAGAAGGAGCTGTGCCTTGCTCTCGGAGCCACCGCTTTCTTTGATTACAAGGTCGACGATATCGAAAAGGAAGTAAAAAGCCTGACAGGCGGGCTCGGAGCCCATGCGGTAATTTGCACTGCCAATAGTGAACCCGCATACACGCAGAGTATGCGATTGCTTCGCAGTCTTGGGGTTCTGGTTTGTGTGGGCATACCCAGTGTTCCGTTCAGGCTACCGGCGACCCCGTTTGATATGATTGTTAAAGGGCTTACTATTGTTGGGAACTCGGCGGGTACGGCAAAGGAGATGGATGAGTTAATGGCGATGGCTGTCGCTGGTGACGTGAGGGCACATATTGAGTGCTTTGAGCTTGATCAGATTAACGATGTGGTGATGCGACTTGGACGCTCTGAGATTGATGGGAGAGCTGTAGTGAAGATTCCGGAATAGACGACTTGCTCGTTCACAGGGACGGATTCTTTGCTCTTCTAGAATACACGGGTTTTCTGAATGTCAAAAATTCAAGTGATAGTCTCTCTAGTCTCGGCTGGTAATAAGGGCAGAGGCATGGGGAAGGACATGCTCAGGTATCCATCCAACCTTTGAGCGAGTGGAGTATGAAGTTTACCAAGTCCGCCCCGCTCAGCGCGGTACACCATATGGGTATTGCACTCTAATTGAGGGCTCCACTGCACGGAATAGTTTGAGACAACGTGTCGGATTCGGTCGAGAACAGACTGGTACGGAGAATGCGATATTTCGCTAGCACCCTTTCTTTGTGGCGAGACATTAACTCAGCAGGTCTGAGCCCGTCCAGGAGGATTTTGCTCGGCGGAAGACTTGGGGTCAATACCCAGTAAAAAAGTGGCCAGTCGCCTGGTAGTAGTATAAACCCTATCGTGCCCAGAGTAGTAGGTTCATCATCATCCCAGTGGTTCAGCGCTGGAGTGCAGTGTAGCAGGTTTCCACCGACTCCGTTCCAAGTTTGAAACCACGGGGCTCAGTTTTCGTCGTCCGCGTTGACCATCTTGCAGCTTTAAGTGGAAAAGCATCGTGAGGACGCCCTCTCATACCGTGAGTTTCCCTTGCATTAACGGTGCTGGTCGAATGGATCCGCCAGGGGGGGAAGTGTGCCGGCAGACCGCCCGCTGATTGGCGCAACCGAAGTATGCAACGCAGGAACTCGAACATCATCCGTAACTGGGCTCGAGTTTCTTCCCCACGACGTTCCTCTGGCTGGACTGCCTGATGGCCAGTGCATGTCCACACATGCAGACATGCTGCTCTCTGACTTGTCGGTTGCGACTGATGGATCGGATCCCTTTGCGTCGGTGCTCCAGCTCCACGAGCAGATCCCCCGTCGTCCATAGTGCGAGCGTCGTTGCTAAATTTTGACCTGAGGAGGGAATGACCCGTTCACTTTCGGAGTTTATTGTCCCTAGTCGGACTCAATTGCTTCGACGATGATTCGCCTCAGGCCTCGTGGAGCCAATGGAGCTTCGTGAGAGGATCTGCTTTCATCCTCGTTTTCCCGCAGTTATCGATCATATTCCCCTTTGAGCCGGTGTCGATTATCACTTGCCACGCCCATGTGTGTTTCTGATAGGACCTCACCTTGCTATCCCTTCGTTTGGATCCGGCCTTTGTAATGGATGGAGGGGCATGGTGGGGCACTAGAACGATGCATTCAAAGCAGCTCTAGTCTGGTGGAGGCATTTGATTCAAGAAGGCCCTCCTTCCTCGCTCTTGGGTCTCTTTCGGTGTCAGATTCATATCTGTCTCTCTCCTTGAACAGGAGAATCAGCTTCTCACCAACCACATCTAAACGCCATGAGCTCCCTAAGTACTAGCTTAGGCGGTGTCGCGAACCGCATGGACTGGCTCTATGTCTACATCGCTGGCACTGCTTTCCTTGTCTGCGGCTTGGTCGCCGTCGTTCTCTTAGTATCCTCTCAAAAGCAGAAGGCCGAATTTAACAAAAGTGGTGGCCTCTTGACCTATCTGAATTTCATCTATGCCACATTCCTCAAGCCCCATGACAAAACTGGGAATGGTCAACAGGACGCCTTGGAGAGCTTCTACAAGACACAGGTGCGTGTTATTGAGTTCCGCACGGTTTTGTAGCTCAATTGCTAAAAGATAATTAGGCTGGCGCGTACGATGCCACGCGCAAGCGCCTTCTACGTGGCCGAGAGGACATGCTTGGTCTGACTGCGGCCCAGCTGAAGTTTAAGGCGGAGAACAAGGAACTTAAAGCTGGAAAGGCAGTTTGGGTTGATGTAAGATCATTTCCATCTCTCGCAATTATCTGGGCCGTTGCTGACAATGTAGATTGGCGGTGGGACTGGGTGAGCACAGTCGAAAAACCAATGCTGGTCTGTTCTAACTGTCTTACAGATACAACATCGAAGCTATGTCAGCTTTCTTGCCCGTAAACGAGTTCTTTTCCCATGTCTACCTGGTCGACCTTTCCCCTTCTCTTTGTCAGGTAGCTCGTGAACGATTTGCGCGATTGGGGTGGAAGAACGTCAGCGTCGTCTGTCAAGATGCACGGTCTTTCCGCTTGCCGGACGCAGACAGCGTTGACCCACGGACGAAGACCACCCCGGGCGCAGATCTCATTACTATGAGCTATAGTCTGTCTATGATTCCCGATTACTATAGTGTCGTTGACTCCCTCCCGGCGCTGTTGAAGCCGTCTGGAATACTGGGAGTTTGTGATTTCTATGGTAAGTGCCCTGATGTTGACTGTCTGCAATGCGTGCTCTCAAGCTGGAACCTTTTTCTTTTCGCTTCTATATCAAGGACGGAATGTAGAAAACTAACACCTTGTAGTTCAAAGCATCGTGGATGTCTCGTCCCGCAACTATACCGGGGGCGCCTTCAACCGTCATGTCAACTGGCTTGGCCGGGTGTTCTGGCGTGCTTGGTTTGATGTGGATCGTGTGAGCCTCGAGGCTGCCCGCAGGGATTACTTGGAATATCGATTCGGAACGGTAGTCTCCGCCAGTGAAAGAAACTACCTCCTCGGAGGAATCCCGTACTACATCTTCGTTGGATGCCAGAAGGATATCACCTCGAGCCAATCCGGCAGGGAGGCCATTGAAAAGCTGGATGCATCCTTCACCGAATCGCCGTACCTTTCTCCCGCCAACCATCGTCAGGAGATGGATAAAGCGATTGAATTGAGTGCACAAGAGGTACGCTCCAAAGCGTACGAGTCTGCCGTCATCAATCTGGGCTCGAACCTCCCCCTTCCATCATCTTTCTACCAAAACCACCACTACCGGATATTCTACAACGACCTGCTTCCCAAGCACACACAGTTCAAGAACGAATATATCTACGCTTTTAACTGGGAGGACCCTCGTGTAGATCACCGTCTGCTTGACATTAAACGAGACGACGTGATCCTGGCGATCACAAGCGCAGGGGACAACATCTTGGACTATCTTCAGAAGAGCCCACGACGCGTGCATGCCGTTGACTTGAACCCCAACCAGAATCATCTCCTTGAACTCAAGGTTGCAAGCTTCACTGCCCTTGGTCACCGTGATGTCTGGAAGATCTTCGGCGAAGGAAAGCACCCTGAATTCCGCCAACTTCTCATCTCGCGCCTGAGCCCACACCTCTCAAGCCAAGCATTCCAGTACTGGCTTGAGCATGCTCATATCTTCACATCTTCTTACGGCCGAGGTCTCTATGAGACTGGAGCTCACGCCACGCAATTAAGATGGTCCGTTACCTCTTCAAGGTCTTCGGACTGGAAGCTCAAGTGCGAAAACTGTGCGAGGCCCAGACTCTCGCCGAGCAGCGTGAAATCTGGCCGCGTATCCGCTCGGTCTTGATGAGCAAGCCTCTTCACTGGGCTGTCGTCGGAACCGAATGGTTTGCGTGGAAGGCCGCAGGCGTGCCTCGGAATCAGCGAAACATGATCATTGACGATTTCTTCAAGCGAAACGGCCTCAACCAGGACATGAAGCAGGCCAAGGATATCAGCGGCCAATCAATTTGGGAATATGTGGTGGATACGCTTGACCCCGTTGTCAAGGACACTTTGATCAGCAACGATAATTACTTCTATTTCCTGTGTCTGCAGGGGCAATTCTCCAGAAGGTGAGATTTTTTCGGCGCACCCGAATGGCGACTCGACTAACCGTGACAGATGCCACCCCACCTACTTGTCTCCCAAAGCGCACGTGAAGCTGTCCTCCCCCGGGGCCTTTGACGGTCTTCGCATCCACACCGATGAGATCAACGAAGTGATCAAACGGATAACACCGGGCAGCCTAACCATTGCCGTGGTACGCGTAGCCCCATCAGCTACAACACGCTCAAACTAGACTAACATCCGTCCTAGGTCATGGACTCGATGGATTGGTTCGACCCCGAAGGTAACGACGCCTCGGTGCAGGCACAGAAGCTGAACCACGCTTTGAAAATGGGCGGTCGTATATTGCTCCGTTCGGCGAGTATCGACCCCTGGTACGTGCGACACTTCGAGGAGAACGGCTTTTCTGCGCGACGTGTCGGCGCCCGATTCCCGGGAACATGTATTGACCGGTAAGTTTGGCTCTGAGTTTCACGGAGGATTGTGAGAGAAGTAGGACTGACGGTAGCAGGGTGAACATGTATGCCTCGACGTGGATCTGCACCAAGACCAAGGAACTGGAAACGGTGCGACCAACGGCCGAGCGATCGATCTCTCTACTGTCGCTGAATGAGAAGCGATCGAGTGTGGAGCATCTTGACCTATGATGACCGTTCGTCGATCTGCACTGGGAGTACGAGAATCTATTTTTACACTTATGATTATTTCCTCAAATAAAGTTCGGCTCGTTGGCGAGATTTTGTCTGACTAAGAGATGAGGCAGCAGATGAAAATTGATACCCTTGTTGGTGACAGGGCGTGGCCACTAACACCATCTATGTATGTATCTTTGTAAATCATGAATGAATGAATGTTGGTTCCCCCGATCAGATCGAGCGTCTCACAGTCAGGGGCAGTCCAACAGGGGGTCCAGGGCTTGAAGAATGAAATGAAAGTGAAACACTGCAGAAACAATGAAGGTCACAGTAGACGCCAAACGGGAGTTCGGAGCCCCGTCACATTTTTGAGCACAGGTGTGGATGTTCTATTTCAATAGAATTCCAACGTGGTCAGTATTCCCTGTTGAGTTAGGTACTTCCTCCTGCTGTTTGCCACGAGAAAAGCCGGGATGAAGAGGAGGAGGAGGAGGAGGAGGAGGCAATGACTCTCTCCTCGTCCCGTAGCCCTAATTTCCTCCGAGTCATCCGTTCGGTTTAATTAAACGACGGGATTAGAATTTTCTGGTGCCTGACCGACGCCCCAGGAACCGAACGCTAAATAAATCGCCTGCAGAGTGAGCGCCCTACCGCCTGTCGCTAGCGAATCATTAAGTTCTCAGCCTCGTTCTAGCCCCAACAATCGACCGCAGCATCGCCAACTCACGGACCCCCCACGTCATTCGCCGCTGTGCTGGTCCCTTGAAGACTGCTCACGTTTGGTAATCAGTCTGTTCGCAGGTGGCTCTTTGACTTCGGCGGCCCTCAAAGGAAACACGATGATTTGTTTACCCTCCGTGGATTCCGAAGGGTAATGCTGGCCGTGGTCTGTCTTTCATGGCGACGTGAGACACCGGTCAAGAGCGCATGCCTGACAGCCCCGAATGGCCAGTCGACTCGTCTAGCCGAGTCCCTGGCACGGTCACCATTGGATGAGAATCGTTTCCCGAATTCTTTTCGCTGAAGGCAAGCGACTGCAGGGAATACGGGCCTATCACCCCGAAGCCACCGTTGAACTCGGGTTTTGTCGAACCTAGTTGTTCGTTAGTATTTTAGGGCTTCTGCTCCCTCTGCTTCCTTGCTGCAAATTCTGCACCTCGTTTGACCCTTTCGTATCCATCACGGTCTTTATCCCTAGAGCAGCGCTCTCCACACTCATTGTGATCGTATCAGCTTTACTTTGCTTAGCAAACGTCGCTCCTTTTACCCGTTTGCATCATCGATCCTTCACGTTTGCGCCACATCCAATCGTAACGCAAAACACCTTTGATTCTCTGCAGATATATCATTCATTACATTGCGATATCTATCAGACCCAATCCTTCTTTCGAGCTTTCAAAGGGTTTCGTCATTTTATTGTCGCATACCGGATTTTCTATAGTCACAACGTGAGCGCCGAAATGAAGGTCACCACTATCGCATCCGTTCTCTGCCTCGCCGCGACCCAGCTTGTCGCTGCGGACACCGTCGTCACCTCAACGGCGACAAATACGATCACCAAAACGGTTTACCGTGTTGCCGCCCAAACTGCTGCTGAGAGCCTGTCGGCCACGCCGCTTGGTTCTCCGTCCTCTACGGGCTCGGTGGCCTCCAGCCATGCGCACCACGCCAGTACTGCGTCGGGTAGCTCAGCCAGCACGGCCAGTCCGTCGGCTACTCTGAGCTCCGCTGCTGGAACCTTTGATGCCAGCATGCCTGTTGCGCTCGTTGCTGGCTCCGTGGCTTTCCTGTTGGGCTACCTGTGATCTCATCACCTGACAGTGGTAGCCTCACCAAGGTGCTGAGACTTGTAAACGGTCAACCACGATGTTTTCAGATAACAGTACCGGCTCTAGCAATTACCCAAGGCTCGTCACTGGCAGATCGATTCTTGCTTCCTTTTTCTTCTTCCCTTTTTGATTACTTCTATGATACCTCTTTTTCTTTTCGAATACTTTCCCTTCCTTCTCTTCTTCCAAAGGGTTGTCTCGAAGATGACGACAACCTGGAAGAAGCCGGGTGTTAAGGATACATGATGTGCTGATATACCCCTTATGACTGCGATTTGTTACGAGTTTGATGGTGTGTGATATACCCCGTTGGTTGGTTACGGGCGATGGCCGGTGTTCTTGCACGCCGTTTGCTTGCGCAATAGTCGATCTACATACAGCAGGCGTGGCACTATGGGACTGCAACGTTGCTGTTTGCGATGTATATAGACCGATTGATAATCCCAAGAACACCCTGGTCGACTCTACGTATTGTGATTTCCTTTCAGAACGCGCTACTCTTTCTAGTCACGTCGAGACCCGATAAAATGTAAGCTGGCTGATTAGGGCGCCGACGATCGCATCAGATAAAAAGCCGAGCCGAGTGGGCTGTTGTTATCAGTAGCGAGTGTGATTGGCGGATCGCGTGGGGGAACGCGTGCCTTGCCAGTAAACAAGACACAAGTTCCAACCGTCCAACCCATTGAATCCACTGGATTCACTTTTCCGTCGGACGATCTGCATTCTTTCGGACACAATGGATCCGGTGCGCAGCCGGTGATGTGATCCGATCTGTCAAAAAACAAAAAAAATAACGGTGTCGCCTGCGCATATACCTCTCTTGATCATTGCACACCACCCCACAATCTCATTCCCACACGACACGCGCCCACCTACCTTTAAGCAGTCTCCGATCGCACGTTCTCCTGCCCGTCCGCTGCGTTTTGTTTTTCCGGCACAGAAACGTGCCCCTGACAGCGTTCGGCTGACATCATGGATAACGAGGTCCCTCTGCCCCCGCCCCGGCGCATCCGCCATCGCTCCCCGACCAAAACCCCCGTCGCGTCCGGCTCGTCACTGCGCAAGACGTATCAGCTCTCGCGCTTTGATGACCGTTCCAGCCAGCCGTCCAGTGACCCGGCGCTCTTTTCCAGTGATGATATCCCCGCGTCTGGGCTTGAGAACTATCATACGCCCGTCCCTTCCGGCAGCAGGAAACGACGATACCGAGGCACCTGGTGGGGCGAAATGGTGAAAGACCCGAAGCGCAAGAGGGCGGATTTCAAGGAGAAGCGACATGTGGACAGCGGTGTTTGGATGGGGAGCGACGAGTCCGGGGCGGAGTCCCTGTTGCCGTCGGAGGATCCATCGATGTGGGGGGAGGAGCTGCTGAAAGACACAAACAACACTGCAGGGACAGGGAGCGGCGCGGATGTCGCGATGCGTGATGGCGCTCGGTGGACGGCACAGGGTCAGCCCTGGACGCAGCGGAGGGGCCTGAAACAGGTCGAGGAACCGAAAGAGCACCAGGCCGCGCGGAATATCGTCAATGAGTGCTTGGAGAGTGGACAGGATAGCGTGGACTTAAGGTGTGTTTGTTATATCCACCACGACTGTTTTCACCCAAGCTAATCCCTCGTAGTAATTGCTACCTGAGGGTGGTACCTTCGGGCTTACTGCGGCCTTTGCAGCATCTCACGAAACTCCCTGCTATCATCGAACCTCCCATCACCGAAGATGTCTATAGCTCCTTACAACCCTTCCTGCGTTTATTCCTCACTGGCAATTCCCTGCAATCAGTGCCTGGTGAATTGTTTGAGCTTGGCTCTTTGAAAGTCCTTAGCCTGCGATATAACAAACTCACAGAGATCCCGCCCGCGATCAGAAAGTTGACCTTGCTGCAAGAAGTTAACCTTGCCGTCAATCGCTTGCAGTCCCTTCCGTGGGAGCTGCTGTGGCTCATCAAAAAGGGTGACCTGAAACATATGATCGTCCGGCCCAACCCGCTGCTGCAGATCCACGAGGCCGAGATTGCCCAGTGGCATTCCCCCGAGGGCACAGAACGGGACTCGGCAGAGGGGGGAACATGGAAGCTGGGTGACTACGAGGGCCCAGCACCCGAGGAAGCATGGGCTCCCCTCCACGTGGCCACCGGTCCTGTGCGTCGATTTAACATGGAGGGCATGCCAGTCGATGCTCTGGCGAGCGCCAGTCCACCGAATCAGCCAGAATCCCGGGTTCCGTCCCTCCGTGAAGTGTCTCTCCTGGCGTGCACCCGGTCGATCTTCTTCGACCAGGTCTCGGATGACGAGATGGCCGACTATCCTGGCTTGATACTCCGCCTCCTGCGACAGGCGAAGCAGGTATGGAACGGTGGTGGCCGGTCGTGTTCGGTGTGCCACCGGAGCTTTGTGCTTGCTCGGACGGAATGGATCGAGTGGTGGGACTGCAGTACATATGAGAGTGGACTCAAAGGGCCACGCTGCCCGGGCGACAAGCTTCGTCCTCTTCCTTTCCGCCGACACGGGTGCAGCTGGGCCTGCGTGCCGAGCGCCGAGGCGGACCAACCTTGTCAAGAAATGGAGGAGCTGTGATAAGACCAGTATTGATCGGTTGTATATGTATATGCCTTGGGCGGGCAGTATTCTTAAAAAAGCCCAGTATAGTATTCGGGTCATATATTTACATGAGGGTGTGTATAACTAGTTACCACACCCAAGTTCTGACAACCTCCTCCACGGATCCATAAGATCCGCATGTATAGTAGTATACCTCGACGTCGGTCCGCTGATTCGTGCATCCCAAGAAAAACAAGATGAGGGGAACCCTGCGCCAACAACTCTAGGCAAAACAGAACAGGAATGACAACCGGAGAATCTCATTCCTGGAGGTTTTATCTCTAGCTCCATTTCTCCGCAACCATCCCCGCACGGTCGTCAGCCACCTAAAACCATACATAAATCTATATAACTAGTGGTAACGACTATCTCGAGAGAGCCACCATTCACTCAAGTACTCCCAATCAACACGCAGACCACAGACAACATACACCCCAGAAACTACCACCACCATGACCATCCACCCAGACACTCAATCCCTCCCCACAGCAGCCCAAATCCCCCTCCAAACCTTCCACCTCCCACCCTTCCCCCGCGAAGCATCCAACCTCAAACACCTAACCCTAACCTCCGACATCAAGCCTACCGACTACGCAGACCTCCTCGCTGCTGCCACCACCACCACCCAAGACGACGCAGTCCCAGCAGTACCGCCCACTCTCCCCACGGGGATCCAATCCCTCACCCTCGAACTCTTCTCGCTAGGCTACCCAGCCCCCTTCCTCACCCACCTGGGCAAAGCCCTCCCCGCCCTCAAAGACCTAACGCTGTACTCCCACCTCATCGATGGCGTAAGTGACGCCTCCCGCCGCGACGCAGCGGACTTCATCCACGGTGCCCTCGCGGGGTTACATAGTAAGAATGAGGGCGGAGATACTAGTACCGGAGGGCTACGGGAACTGCATCTCCTGGATGTGTTCTGTCGGAAGGGCTTTATCGCGGGGATCGGTGATATTCTACATGATCTGGAGGACCGGAAAAGAGCGCTCCGTCTCCTGGAGGTGTCGTACACGTATCGCGGCCATTCCGATGGGGAATTTCTGGACCGGATCCCCGTGCAGGAGTTGCCGGGGCTGCTGGTTGGGGGGTTGGTGGGGGTGTCGTTGAGGTTGGAGGCTGCTGCTGCTGCTGCTGCTGCTGCTGATGCGTCTTCACAGGCGGGGTTGGAGGGCATGCCTGATGACCCGGCTGATATAGATGAGAACGGAGAGCGGGCTACGAAGAAGCCAGAAGGGATTGTGCCGGTTGGGTCTGCGCATGAAGGGACGCGGTTGTTGGTGGAGAGGTTGGGTGGGATTGGCACTGGGGATGAGGTGGAATCTGAATCCGAGTCAGGGTTGAAGATGCTGGATTGCACGCTCTATGCCCTGTCGCTTGAGCAGCTGGCATCTGTGCTACGGCGTCAGAGACGGTTGGCGGTTCTCAGTGTTAGTGTTCTGGTCTCGGAGGGGCAGCATGCGAAGCGAGGGTTATGGGAGACTCTGAGATTGGGGGGTGAGCAGCTGGAGGTTGTGGAGGTTGTGGGGGTGCCTGGGCCGGAGGGGAACTATGTAGGTTTCTCTTTCTCTCTCTCTCTTTTTTTATTATTTTTTTTGGAGTCTTTGAGTCTTTGAGTCTTGGGGGGTGTGTTTTATTAAAGATGGTTGGTGTGGCTAATTCAGATCCAGGTTACGGACTCGGGGAAGTCTGAGGATCTTTTCCGGGACATGTTCCCTACGTCGTCAGATATGCTGGCTCTTGCTGCTGCTTTGCCGCATCTGGAGAGCTTTTCCATGACGATCCTGAGGGCGCCGGCGTTGGGTCTGTTTCTTGGGTGAGGAGGGATGGGAAATGGGTGGATGGTACTGACTGAACGGGCGTGAGTGGGAGAGGGTGTTGTTGTTTTGTATGGAAGTGTGGATTTCTGGTTTCGTTTCTTTTCATGTTTGTTGATTCTCTCAAAAGGTCATAATGGATTGATTGATTCGAACAGCCTCCGATCTCATCGTCTAGGATACTTAGGACTGTGCTCCTGTACCTACAACTGCTCACCTTATCTATGAGTTGAAGAATACTCCCAAGCCCTATCAACTCGGCACTCAAAGCACTCTCAGCAATAGCCTGACCAAGAGAAACGACCACCCCTTCTTTCACAAAGAGAATATCTCGACAACTATTCAATATATCGGACTACAACTTGTATATATTCTTAATATATATCAGGATCTTCCCCTGACCGCCAGGGTTTCGGTATCACAAATAGGCACCAAACGGCCCGATTCCGTATCGGAACCTGACATAAAGCATCATATTATATCCAGGAGAGTCTTTTTTAAATTGGTGTATCACCACTCCTATGTGCGTAAGCGCGAGGAGACAAGTAACTAGCTATCTTAAGCCTTCAGTCAGCTGCGTTGAAAGGTGGTGATGTATGGAATGATCGGTTTGGAGGGTAAAGGAATGATACCTCAGCCTGTACAAACTGGAGCATGATTAAATAGTGGCTGCATACACCGGGCTCTCCAAAGCACCAGTGAGATTGTTTATTATGAGACAACTGCGGCCCATAAAGTCAGAGACATAGGCAGCCAAGGATCAAGAAAATTCGACTGAAGAGCTAGCTCGTTCTGCCTGAAGGCTTTCAGGGTTGTATAAGAGAATGCCTCGTATGATCATACTTGGTATGCTTCGCCGGGATCGTTGCCATTAGAGAGCTGCTCCTAATGACAGTCCGGGAGTTGCAGACGTTCTATTGACCTTGGCCTTAGCAAATTAATACTAGGTTATTCATGCAGGCCAGAGTATCGAGATGCTCAGCCCCGCGCACTGTTTTTTTTCCCTTTTCTCCATCACTTCTATATCCAACTTCTCTGCTTCACTCCATCGTCCCTGATTCCGGTAGGATGATGCCAGGTTTGCCATGCTCGTCGGAGTGGAAGCGTACTCTGGACCATCTTTTCTCCTGGTTAATCCTTCTCGGCTCATATTGCAGGTGTTGGGTCGAAAATGGGAAGATTGACATTTGGGATAAAAAGATGACGACCCAACTAGACCGATCGTCACTCAACGGAGACGGCGATCCTACCACGGTTACCACAGCTTGGACCCCTCTGGCAATGGCCACAGTCGCCCAAACAGACAATCATTTACAGAGACCCTAGTATAATCCCGGTCATCAAGACATTGGGACGCGGGGATGTATTCGGGCAACCATTATTGGACATTCCTGTCGTCGCTTCGTGGCAAGGGATAAAGGGACATCAATGCAGGGGCCATATATTCCCGTTCCTCGTCCTGAAGGACGCCCCGTTTCCATACCGAATGCTATGAGCCACATCTGTTCATTCCTAGACTGGAAGATCCCAAGAAACAGGAATTCCTGCGGAGGAAACTCCCACGCATTATGGATTCAAAACATCCGAGTATCATGGCGATGATACATTCCAGCGACTTCACCACTATTTGCCAGACATAAAGCCAGACAAATGTAAAGGCACACTAACGGACAGACAAAAGAGACCTCTGTATAAAAAAAATAGCGATTTTAGCTGTGGTCTTGAGGAGGATTAACTAGAGTATAAAATTCGACTAGCATGGAATCCCACCCTGTTTTTGGAATTTCATGCTGTGAGATCCGCTGCGAGTTTGTTAACTTTTACACACCGACCACAATTCACACAAAAATCCTAACACTAATCCGAGACCAGATTTGGATAGCTGGTGGCTGCCCACCCCGGAAGGGCATGTACTTCTCAATTTATCACACTAAAGCCGAAGTCTTTTCGACTTCAGGAATAGGTAGTGGGACATGGCCTCTCGTACATATGTCTCTATTCTGCGGCCGATCACCTCTCCAAACTCTTGCTGCCATTTCGCTGATTCCTTGTCCAAGTCAACATCGCCTATGACCTTCGAGCGGTCCACCATTGTAGATTCATAGAGGGTTTCTCGGAATGCTTGAAGCTCGGGAAGTTCTTCCGGACCGTGTTTTTCCCAGGTGAAACGAAGCCGAGAACTGTCTAGGCCGATGATCTGGCAGAGTTTGGTCAATATTTCAGGCTGAGTGATAATATCATCTGCCTCAATCACTATAGGCCACAGCATGTGGCCATCAGAACAGGGCCGAGAATTGGAAAAGTGCTGCACATAGAAGTGGTACAATTTGTATACCCACCGGAGGGCCATAGCTTTTTCATATAACTTCCGGCCTTGGTCGGACTCAACAAACTCGGAACCGGCGGCCCTGACCAATGCGCGATAGAATGAAGGAAATGCAGCAGCAGGATGTTTGATAAGAAAGATCGGTTTCCATGTCTTTAGAAAATCGTCTGAAAACAAGGTGTCATTGAGGTCTGAGCGACCGATGATCGTCTGTTCGACCTCCTCAGGCCCACGTAACGTCCAGGGAAGTTCATCGGTCACACTCTTCTCGCCATGTAGCAAACGTGTCTCGGCAATTGGCTCTGTCACATAGTGTGCGTGGTCCTTGAAGCAGACTATCTTCCCCTCTCGTTCGGCCGTCTGAAGATGCCGAAGTAGGCGGCTGTAACAATCTTTTGCACACTTCACTTGTGCTTCCTTCTGGTCACATGGAAGGGCCTGCACATGCGTCCCCATATGTCCGCTGTGGAGTTTCAACAATTGTAGTGGAAGGAAGAAACGCATCCCTTCACTGTGGGAGGCAACATTGGGCTGGTCCTCCAGCGCGAGGAGTTGGGTGAGCAGATTGGATCCGGTTCTGGGATACGTAAAGATGTAAAACCGTGCAGGAGGCTGTTTGAAGTCCATTTTGCCTAGCAAGGTTCCATTCTTTGGGGAAAGTGTGGAGATTCGGGATTGTTGACCAGCTGCCTAAAACCGATGTAATATAATCCATATCCCGTGTCTGCAAATTGGTGTGGATGACAGAATCAAGTACAGCCAGCCATCCGGATCGTCTCCATATCCCTTCCATCGCTTGACCGCTACTCTGCTGTGACATGGAGAACCTAATCCCACAGGTCAGTTCATTGTTACCGATCTCCGCGGTCTGTGCGATGCAGGAATGACAGAAATGATCTGTCATTCCCTTACCCTGAATCATGAGATGGCTAGCCAGGGTCCGACTAACACGAGTCCCCCCTTACTGGTTGCAGTCTTCAATGCATGTATCACCAGTTGGACAGAAAATGATTGGCTTTGCATAGAGGAAGACGTGTTCAAAGGGATTCTTCGGCATATTTGGGAACAGAGAGGCCGTCTTATCCACGCTTTATGGCTTTCGCGAAAAGTTTTACGGCCAGGTTACAGGCCAGTCTTGTACGGCAGGGAGTTAGTTCAAGGCCACTACCCTACGCTACCCCAAAGGCTAAGACGAAGTCAAGTCGAGTCATCGAGTCAGCGGGCGATCCATCGTAGTAGTTCTGGCTTGTGGTCGAGAAGGGAAAGAGAGGTTCAAGGGACAGCGGAAAGAGAAGCAAAAAAAATATAGAAGCGTCGGAATCTACGATTTCATGATTTTCACTTGGTCAAAAGCAATAGCGTAGCTTGCAGGGATAATGTGCGGCAAGAAGCCTACACCATCCATGAAAATCACCACAATCGGTTTGATATACGTTACAACAGGGATTCCCGCATGCTCCACCAACAGCATCGCGGCGAGATAGCAGATGAGAGTGTGAGTGGGTAAGAGAATATGCTGCCTGGCCCATTGAAGGTCTTTGCGGTGACGGAATACTGTCAACAGATGCATGTCCAATAGAAGACGGCTGACCAGTATTAAAGCGAGATATATCGGGGGCGCCACAGTCAGCCTTGGGATCCAAGCCACTTGCCGGACACCCCATTCGAAGCAGTTGCTCGCATGAAGCAAAGGTGCAACAAGCATGTTATAGCGGGGTGTCTTTTCAGCCCCCGCCAGGTAATGGAAAACGGGCTTGACGAAAAGATCAGATGGAATTTTCAGAAGACAGAGGTGCAGGATCATCGATGTCAAAACCTACCTCGCAAGCAATCTGAGCCACCGGAATCAACGGAGACCAGTTCGGTGGGATGGATTGAACCAGAAACAGGTACAGCCCAAGGTTCGTAATGGCGGCAATCGAGGAGCGCGTCCAAGAGATGTCAACCAAGCTCATGTGCTTGACAAACCTGGACATGGAGCCATGTCTGGCGCTGATCCGCCGGCCAGAGAAAAGACCATGTAGTCTATCAGTAATAACAATAAAAGATGCATAGATGCAACAGCACGCGCAGGTTATGAGCGCGGGACCCCATATTTTAGGGGTCCTGTAATCGATGAGGTACGGCAACGTGACGGAAATTAACATGGCCAGCATTATCATGCGCAGACTGATGAAATAATGAAACTGCTGTATAAGGAACCGGTTGAAGTTAAACACAATCACTGTCGCGTCCAAGGCACAGCCAGTGGCGAGAGCTAAAAAAACATCGATATAACGTGAACGGGAGAGGTTTTGCTTCAAGACGCAGAGCGTTAATCAGTAGCTGTGTGTCCAGGGCAAGGCTAGGAGTCGTCGGTACCTGGTGGACCTTGGATACGCTGATGAAGGAGCCTCTGTTCGCGTCCATAGGCCAGCGATCCAAGAGAAATATAGCAACCATGCAAAGCAGGAGATTTGGCCACATAAAACCAGGAGCCAAAACTTGAGAATTCGCGGGTCACCCAGATCAAAGCACATCAATGCATCTGTGATCGACGGGGTTTTCAGGGCGCTACGGAAGGAATCAGTTTGATTATATGGGATTAGACGCCTGGGACAATCACCGTTTTGTGTGGATCTTATATCCCATTTTTCGCAATGAAGAACCACGCAATGAAGAGCGTATGATCAAACGGAGGAACACACTACAGAGAAATAGAGAAGACTAAGGTTAATATACCTCTTCTCCAAAAAGTGGACATACGAGAGGCGAGGAGATCAGTCCGAGGGATTCTATCGAATATCTGCGAGCAGTATAGATCGACATTGTGCTTTACATATTATTGAATTAAAGTATGTAAGGTCTATGCCGATCACGATATGGAAGGACTGCATTGTCGATCCATACCTGTGCCATGAAATGGCCTTCTCAATATAAAAACCCCTTGATAAAAACAATGGCAGCCTTGATCTTTAGTAAAATAGACTCGCAGAGACCCCGAGAAAGTGACTAATGATGCCGTTAACCATCGCACTTTGTTGTCTATTTGTGGCAATGTACCTCGTGAAATAGTTCTCTAAAAGCGGCACAGGCATTTCGCCAGCTATATTCTACTTACAGTTTCGATCCAAATCTCCCCTCGTGGTTGACCGATCCACGGGTCAAATGGCGCAGGAATCGAGCCGAGAAAAAACTCACTAATCTCATGAAAGACACCATTGGTAAAGTTTTCGATAAGATAAATCGTATCCCGGGTCAGGGCTCCATCACACCCACAAATTCCACGCAATGTCCTTGCCCTGGCTCTAAATGATGTTGAGCACTTAACGGGCAAGAATCTGGCGCTTTCCTTCGAATGCCGGATGGCAGTGAACTCTGTATGGATGGCTTATCGATTTACAATTGTCATAGTACAATTCATCGTGAAGAAGCGGTATATGGAGACACGAAAGATATTTTTATGCCGGAACGCTGGCTTGATCCCATGGAGGTTAGCGCGCAACTGAGCCCTGAAAGGGGTATAAAACTAGGCGTTTCATCTGCTTCTTGTGCGCAGGTACCACCGGGTGCCTGGCGTCCTTTTGAACGAGGTCCCAGAGCCTGCCTTGGCCAACAATTGGCGCTTCTGGTAGCAAAGGTTGTTCTCATTTTTGCTGCGAGAAGGTACGACTTCAGCAAAACCGGGCTGGGTCAAGTTGCACGTAACTCAAACAATGAACCCGTTTTGAACTCGATTGGACAATATGAAGTTAGGTCTCCGCTGTATAATATGAGCTCATTCCAACTAATATCCCACCCCCGCCCCTTTTTTTCTTGGGGGTTGGGGATTAGAGACACTAACTAGAGCTCGAATCAGGCGAGGAAGTTCGTCCCGAAGCCGGTGGACAGGATGCGAATGCGTATCAGGCTTGGTTCTAAATGGCCGGAAGATTAACCAGAGTGATCATGAAGTGTAGAGGAAACTATCGACTTAAGCGGACCATCACTTGCATGTTTCCACGGACCGTGCTTGCTAATTTATATGATGCCAGCAATCCCCACACGGAACAGCCCGAATTCCTATCCCAAAATGATCATGCGGAGTTAGACGAATAAAAATGAGTCGATTCTGGGCTGAGTTGGCGTTTAGGAATAGTTCTAATCTTTTGTTAGATTTCGGGATCAAGTTCCTTAGGTCTCTTCGTGGCTGGCAGTAGCTTTACTAGTCTATACTAATTCAGCGGTATTCAATATAAACTCGATGTGAATTGACTCGCTTTCAGTCTCTGAGGAATTTGCTCAAAAAGCTAGTCGACAGCCACTCTACATCATTCTGAGAGGCCTTTATAAAAAATTCTTTCGAGTGCGCATTAAGCTTATGTGCTCGTGCCTCCGTCTTTGCTCCGTGAATCAAGTCTAATCGACCCCACATTATAAGATAGATAGCTATTAGACCAGCAATTCGAAAGACTAACTGCTCATCTAACTGGCCATATCCGTGGATAAATCCACGTAGCATAAACTCGGCACACGGAGTGCCTTCAAAATGCCACTGGATGTAGAGGCAGGCTATCATAGAAGCCAGGTCCATTGTAATACAGCCATACCGGGAGAGCTCCCAGTCAATGATAGCAAGATTTATATCATCCAGTTTCTTGCTTTCTGGATGTGACTGGATCAGAAGACTTAACTCATGACATCAATTAGTTGTCGGTAGCCAATAGGTTGGATATAATAACGTACTTTCTAGTAGTAAAATCTCCGTGAATGATCGTTAGCCGACTCGGATAATCCTGGGCAAAAGCTTTCAAGACACTCTCTCTGGCTAGCGAATCATCGTCAAATAAACTCATAGCATATTCAAATGGCATCTTTGACGATTCCACAGCAGCCTTATTCTCATATAAGACCGCTGTTTCTTCCTCATTAATATGGCTCCAATCCCGTGAGTGAAACTCCAAAAGCCATAACCCTAGACCTTGACCAATGGTTCTTGCTGTCGAATAGGGGATGTCTTTATTACAATCCAGGTAGTCCCGCAGCGTCTTACAGTTAGGAATATCTTCGATAACCTGGAGATTTGTGTATGTATCGAGATACAGGTGATCGGGGGGCCGAATTGAAACATCGGCATGCTTAAAGAAACTACCTCGCATAATCCCAAGCGATACAGCCTCAGCAACCTAACAACAATGGTATTAGCTATGAGATAAGCTCTAAAGTAGAACGCAGACACATACACATCGAGCGATTGGTAAATCAAGAGTTCCTGTCCTATCATACTGCTGACAATGCTTGACAATGACGCTCGTCCGATTGTCCGGGAGAGGTGAGTAGAGACTTCCTCGGAAAGTAAAGTTACCTAATCCACCACTCAGCTGCTTCAGTGATAAACACCTAAATGGTGTTTGAGAGAGGGATTGCATGGCCCGAGATTCAATTTCTGTCTTTTTCTCAATATTTTCATCCGCTGCTTTTGCGGGAGCAATATCTTCTTTAGCCGTCATTGTACCCTTCAAGAGCGAGGAATTAAAACGAGGAATAAAAGCTCCCAGAGAATTGAATGATAACAATAACGAAATAGACTTCGCGACAGTGGCTAGAGTTTTCGTTGAATCTTTTCTGTTGAGTGGGAATGGCGAAAAGACATACAACCTTGCTTTTATAAAAATAAAAGCGTGTGTCCCAAGTTTACTTTGTCCCCTTGAATAGCGAAAGGAACAACTGTAACTAGTTACATGTCGAGAATGCTTTTAGGAATCGGACGTATAATTTCGCAAGGGCACGAGTCTCAGCTAGGAATTATGAGCCATTCTGACAAATATGGAAATGTAAGGGACTGAGTAGCATGCGTATCCCTTGCTTGTGCAATGATCATTTTCAGCAGACGCTTGGGCTGCGGATCTCGCATGGGACCTGTAGGTCCTATCATCAGTTATGTGCAGGAAAGCATCACAAAGCCCATCCAGAAAGAATGTGACCAAGAAGGCAAATCAAATTGACTTTCAACAGCACCTAAAAGCTGTCATCCATGATGCAGTGCCTTCAGCTACTACCCCACTAGGCCTAGGAAAGGACGGTACTCTGTATACTACTACTACTACTACTTTATACTGAAACGACTGCAGCGTGCACTTGTCCACGGACTCCCCGTCCAGACTGAGAATGCGCACCGTGGCGGTGGAATTGCATCGTGGGTGGGAGTTGGAGTAATCTCCTTGATGGTTGATATGCCATTCTGTGAAGATGGAGAGGATATGAATGTGCAACACTGAGATTCTGTCAGTAAAGTTTCTGTCATGGATGGGTTTGGCTGCTGTATCGATACCGGAATGTACTGAGTCTGGACTAATTTCTAAGCATGCCGTGGCTTGAAAGATGCGGAATTGAATGTCTGGGGTATCACGTACCTGACTATACTGTATTCAGAGAAGGATAAATATTGCGCCGGTAAAATTGTACAAGAGAAGTATCGAGCTATGACAGGCCATAACCTCATATACTCATCTGGAAGAGTGGGAACAGCCACAGTAAGAACTTATGCTAAACCATTTTAACAGAATCTAGTCTTAATATTTGCAAATGCTACTATTGGACCGCACTATAACTTGATGCTAGATAAATATACAATTATAATTCAAGTAGCTTATCAATTGGATAGTGATCGTCGAAATTCTCCTCATCAATATACTGGCCAGTCTTGCACCTCACTAGCTCATTCATTTCTTGCTGCTGTTCCTCGTCCAAAAGTGCTATTCTATCATCAAGAGATGTGAGAGTTTTATAATACCGACGGTCAATAAATATCCAATAGATTTTCTCGAACATGGAGCTATATCTTGCTGCTAAGCATACCCAGAATAATCCAGTCTCCATGGAGCGTTCCATCCGTAGAGAGAGAGGCGTTGTGACTTCAAGAGGAGATATTCTTTGATCAGCATATTTTTATGGTTGTTAAGAATGTCCAAAAAAGCACGAAATTTAGGGCTATACCGAGCCAGGAACTGGTTAAGATTATCTTCCCAGTCCTCTGGACTTTGTAACAAGAGCTACCAAGGAGCTATATATGTAAACTCAGCAGGCGCGGTATAGATAAACTCCCAGTCAATCACTCCCGAGACGCGGAGAGTCTTCATAATCTTTAGAAATAACCAACGAGCGGTGTATTTTTTCCGGCAGTCGTCCGCATCAGTGACAGTATTCCGTTGCTGTAACCGAAGATGGAGCAAATACTGTATAGCAAGCACTTCAAAGTAGTCTATAGCTGACCTGAAAGGGTGCAAGAAGAAAGCTTCTGCAGATAAATTTGCAGATACCATCAACTTATTCATATTAAAAGTGAGAGATCGTCTAGTAATAGAAACGCCTTTCTTATCTCCCCCAAGCGAACCGATGGAATCAAATCTATACTTAAACAATCCGAGGATAATTGCAGCTATTTCATAATAAACCCGTTTCAGACTCCGATCACCTATTTTCGGGTTTAGGATAGGCCGTTCGTTTATAGAAGAATCTTTGAGAACTTGTAATAAGGGCACCCCTTTGAGAAATAACATGACGATATAAGGCCCAGCCCAACAAATACCGGAGCCGAAAATATCGGGAACAGGTATTGAAGTGGTGTGGTGTATATACTTTATTGTCGCGACTTCAGTTTCTACTTTCTCTCTGCGTAGAATAGTTCTTTCCAGGGCGGCAAAACGAACAATGATATCTGTTCTATCTTTATATCTGACCCAATAGTATATATTGAAAGCACCACTTTTCCATAGACATGCAGAATCAATTAGTCCAGGCCGATGCTTCTCCGCAAGTTGCATAGATAGAATCTCTGGAGCTGGAGTCCGGCTCGGCCAAAGATTTAGCCAAGCGGCAGCCTTCTGGTTCTGTTTCTTTTCAGCAAGATGATCAAACTCCATGGCTGTCTGGTTATTGTAGTTACAGGAGAAATAAGAATGATATCGGGCAGTGATGGTCAGAATGCGAGTCAAGGACAGACCGCCTTTTGTTGTCAATTAAATATCATCCTACCAGTCACAAAACTCTGTGGCTGGCCCTGTAGGCTGTGGACCAAAGAGACAAGTATCATTAATTATTCAGTAGTACTGTTACTAAGGGACTCCAAGTTTGCAAGGGCGATCTAGCTTGTATCTGATGAATCCAGAAATGTCTATATTCCCATAGCTACACAATGCATTCGACTTCCCCAGCTCATTCATTTCTCCTGATCTCTTTGTTCTTTTCATTTCCTTTGTTCCCCAGGACTATAAGAAGGCCCTCCACACCCAGCTAGTTAGTGGGTACATTACCACTAAAAGGTGACCATCAGCTTAGATAGATCTAATGCTCTTCACGAAGCGCCATAGAAATAGCCTCAAGTCCACCCTTAAGCTCCTCCACACTCGGCCATCCATATCCAATACGCATGAAAGCATCCGACTGCTCAAACCAATGACCAGGCCCGACATAAGTCCCATATTTATGGAGCAACCGATGATAAAAAGCATCCATACCACCCGCAGGCTCTTTCTTCACACGAGGAAAGCAAACAACGCCCCCCTCTGGCCTCACCCATTCAACCAACTCCCCTTCCTTTTGCATCCAATCCGCCACAATCTGGCGACGCTGGTCCATGTCCTTAGTGGTAGCACTCAAGATCTCATCCTTGTGCGAGAGAACCTGTTCAGCGATCCACTCGTCGATGACACTACCGCTGATACTGATCTGTTCTTTGGCGGCCAAGAACGTCTCCTGCAGCTTGGGATTCTTGTTGATAATCCATCCTAGCCGGATACCAGGGATCCCGAAGGATTTGGACAGCGATGAAACGCTGATGACATGGTCACCGAGAGATGCAGCAATCGGAAGACGTCCTTGGTACGCAATATCGGCGTAGGTTTCGTCGACTAGCAAGATGATTCCCCTCTCCTCGGTCAAGGAGACGAGTCTGCCCAGTGTGTCACGGTTCACAACAGTACCAGTAGGGTTGTGGGGTGTGGTAATGCTAATGATCTTGGTGTTTGGCTTTATAGCAGCCTCAACTGCGGCAATGTCGATCTGAAATCCAAGATCAAAGGATAGATCGATGAACGTGATCTCACACCCAATTGCACGTGGTGTCTCAAGATTCGTAGCGTAGTTTGGACGAACAACAACGAGGTGGTCGGTCGGTGCCAGCTGGGAGCTCGAGATGATAAAGAGAGCGCCCGCCGCGCCGGATGTAATGAGCACATCATCGTGGGTGAGGTTATCGTGGTCTTTCACGACGAGGGAGCGGAGCCCTGTGCTGCCCTTGTGCTCGTTGTAAAGGAGCTTCAGATCGGGGATTTGGAGACCCAGGGACCCTAGAGTTTGGTCTGCGATGGAACTCTCGGAGAGATTGTATTTAATCTTTTCGTAGCCGTATTCCTCAGGGGATTCGATCTCGATGGCCATGCGGGTGTACTTCATTGTGGCGGTTGTTGAAGGTGATGGGTGTTGCGACTTTGTTTTATTCTATTCCCTGTTGAGGTGAATATGAAAAGGTGGTACTGCGCAGAGATATGCTGCTTTATAGGAAAAAGAACTTCCGATGTTTTCTGTATACTCCGCATATACTTCCCCCATTCTACTTTTCCCGATGTGGTGATGAATGCGATGTACCCAATCATGAATGACACTTAATATACACAATATCCGACACTTAGCCGTCGATGACTGATACTAAACTGTTTTATCGTTTAACACTTATATTAGACTAACCTCCAGCTATCCTAGAAAAGCGTGGGACATCTCCGTGCTTCTGGTTTTTGATACATCTCTATACGTATTTACATTACAAAACAGCTGCTGGTGAAACCTCAAGTGGGATGGGTCACGTGCATGGCGTTTCCTCTCCCGAAGAACATGCCGAGTGTCAATCAATCGACACCAGTCTTGCATTCACGGCAACTGCCAAATTGGAGTTTGAACATGGTAGTATTCGAAGTGGGTCAGCAATCGCTCGCCCTCGGAAACCAATTTCCCAGACCTCCACAACGAAGGCGTGATGGCTGTTCGGAATGTCGAAGGAAAAAGGTCAAGGTAATACTTCCAATGCACAAAGTAAAATGCCCCTTCTAAGCCCACGTTTAGTGCGATCTGCGCAGGCCTGTTTGTTCGCGATGCACTCGCTTTCCGAAAGAGTGCAGATATGGCCTGAACTTTATCAGCGAGAGACAACGCTCAAGGCGTCAAGATACAGCAGAACAGCCTCTTCGCAGTCCCATAAAGCCCAATGTCAGGTTATGCGTCGATGAATCATCCTCGATTCTTCCACGCCAGCTTCACCTTAATCCATCTCCCTTTCTATCAACAGAGGAGTCTCTATTCTTTCTCCGCCTCTTTGCTACTGAGACCGCTCCGCGGCTCTTTCCCGCTGCTCCAAGCATTTTCGTGCATCAGTTAGTGAATCGTGCCCTTGAGACGCCTCACCTACTTCATGCGCTCCTAGCATCAGCGAGTAGTCACCACGGCCGCTTGGTGGGAGACACTGCCGCGAGATCAAGGACGACTACTCTGAAATTCACTAACTTTGCTGTCTCCGGCCTACGGACTGCCCTCAGTACGCCAGAGGAGATGCCGAAAGCAGAGACAACTATGACAGCTCTTACTTTATGTACAAACGATATATGTAATGGGAATCGGGACATATGGCGGGCTCATCTGTCTGGAGCAACCCGTTTACTGGCTGCTTTCTTGGATCGCCATACCGAAGCTCCAAGTGTTGCTGACCCGTTCGATTTGTGTTTGGTCAAGTGGTTTGCCACGCTAGATATCATGGCGAATCTGACAGGAATCAGTGCAAGCCCAACCGACAGGGACCCATGTTGGTACCTAGACAGGATCCCTGGCGCACGAGTTGGCTACGTAGATGATATATCTGGCTACTCCCCGGAGCTGATACCAATGTTGGCTCAGCTGGCACAGATGGCAAACAGACAAGATGTATGCATGGCAGCAAAACATAGCGCACAGTTCACCTTGCCACAGCAGCTATTGGAAGAGGCTCGGGAGCTGGAATGCAGGATCAGGTCTATTACGGATAGGTCTGTTTCAAACTCCACATCAAAAAATCATGACAGCGCGCTTACAGTCGACTTACGACACACCCATCGTGCCTTTGTCCATGCTTCACTGCTTCATCTCCACCGCCGGGTTCAATTGCTTCCGAGGGACCACAGTCAAGTCAAGGAAGATATCACCAACATCGTCAACGCTGTTGTAAATATAGACCCCCTCTCTCCTGCCAACATACTTATTCTCTGGCCGATGTTCAGTGCTGGCTGCGAGACCAGCTTCGTGAGCGAACGTGACCTGATCCAAAACCGCATGGCCAATATGCAAAGTCTTGGAATGGGCAATTACACCAGAGCTAGAGATATGTTGAGACTATTCTGGTCGTCTGGTAGTCTTTTACCATGGGATGTTTACTTTGCGGAGCAGGGGATACAACTAGTTTTATTTTGAGCATATGTTGAGACCGACTGGAACTCTCCTCCAGTACTAGTCTTCAAAGATTGTACGCATCTTTGTTCGCTGTGACTATAGCATGACGAGCTCTAATGGACAGGGGGAATATCGCCAGGAGTCTACCATACCATGTGCGCCGGCATATGGTCTATGGTTTCCCAAGCCTCATGCATTGGCAACAGACAACTGCTCATATCCGCTGTGCATGAACTCTCTTAGAGCTTGGAGGCCATCTACCATAACCTGGTGTTCTGGAACAAAGCCGATCCGAACGTAACCTTTGAAGTCAACTCCACCTCCGAAGCACTGGCTGCCAGGAACGAACATTACACCGGTCTGCTTCTGCAGTTGTTGACAGAACACAACGTCGTCAATCGGCTTTCCTTCCCGATTGACGAATTTGATCAACGCAGTGGTACCCGCCTGTGGCCGCGTCCATTCAATAGCCCATTCAAACTCTCTTATGAAAGTGTCCAGTGCGGCAAGGTTCTGCCTGGCTAACTGAATGTTGCGCTCAAGTAAGTTATGCACAGTTGGCGTGCTGAGAGCAAGAGTCGCGACACTGTCGTCGAGCTGTCCAACGGAAATAATGGTGTAATCGCGAGCAGAGGCGCATGCTTCAATGATCTCCGGACTCCTCGACACAATCCATCCGAGACGAATACCCGCCAAGCTGAACGCCTTTGACATTGAGCCTGTGGCAACCACTTTGTCATATCCTAGCGAGAGAATAGACGGCGGGTTCTCGTGCTGGTCGGTATTGAGTGAATGGAATAGAGGCCGATACACCTCATCGCTGTGGATCATGATATTGTGCTCACGTGCTATATCAACGATACCCTGTAGTGTCTCACGCTTGAGAACAGCGCCTGTTGGATTCTGTGGATTGCTATATCGCCCATTAGAACATCTCTTGAGTAATATAATCTAACCGCCACCCACTTGATGATGATGAGTTTCGTATTCGTCTTGATTAATGATCTCAGATCTTCCAGATCTAGCTGCCAACCGGCGTCTTCCTTTGATCTCCAGAGATCCACCTCGGCTCCAATAGCCTCAGGAACAGAATACAGTTGTTGATAAGTCGGGTAGTGGCAAATGACATGATCCCCAGGCCCCACGTTTGTGTAGAGCGCAAGGAAGTTGGCCTGGATGGCACCATTTGTGACGAGGACGTTGTCTGGAGACAAGTGATCTGGAGATTCCGTGGTGTATAGTTGGGCAATGTTAGACCTCAACGCCTTCGATCCACGGATTGCGCCGTAGACTTGCTTCTGAGCGTAGTCTATGATGCTGGTTTGCTGACCAGATAAGGACGCGAGATCGTTGAGTGAGATTGATGCACAGCAAGTTTCTGCAAGATTGTACTTGGCATCATTCTCATAGTCGTCCATCCACTGTTCTTGGTCAGTATATGTGTGCCTTATCGTTGTCCTGGAGTGCCCACCCGCTCCACAGCGAATTCCTTGATCTTGACCATCTTGCTTGTATTCAATGGATATGCTAAAGGTCGGTTACAACAGATGAAAGAAGCGGGTTTAAGCGGCGTGCTATGGTGGCTTATATATCTTTGATGAGGATGTTCGCCCTTATGGAGCACGATTACAAACTCGGGTCTGATTGGACGGAACGCATACATTTCCGAATCCAGTTATACCGACTCCACTCCATCCAGCCAGCCCCAGTGATATATTACAAGCCATCTCCAACCACCACCACGTACCCTGGAACAGTTCCATTCGGCGAATAATTCTCAATTCACCCAAAATGCAGTCAGCGCCTCCACTTAATCTATCCCGCGGCTGGCCTGCGTCCGATCTGTTCCCTACTCAGATCCTACAAAATGCGGCAGTGTCTGTGTTGTCAAATCCCATCATCACAGGGCAAGGGCTCGGCTACGGCCCAGATGAAGGGCACTTCGAACTCAGAAGGAATATTGCGGACTGGCTGAGGAGGAATTATAGCCTCTCGAGAACAGTGGGTGCAGAACGGATCTGTATCTCTGGAGGTGCCAGTCAAAATCTGGCATGTGTGCTACAGGTTTTCACTGATCCCATGCATACGAGATACGTGTGGATGGTTGAACCAATCTACCACTTAGTATTTGGTATCTTCCAGGACGCCGGTTTCTACAACCGGCTCCGAGCCGTGCCCGAGGACGAGTGTGGCATAGATGTGGATTTTCTTGAGAAAGCTCTGCAGAAGAGTACCATAGATCATCAACATGTATAGACCCCATTTCTGATACTATCATATTGTACAAAGTGGCTGACACGCAGATAGGTGGCGGCTCCGGAACGTCCTTACCGGAAGACGTACACACATATCATCTACTGCGTTCCAACATTCTCTAATCCGTCCGGAACCACAATGCCGCTGTCGCGGCGCGAAGCCCTTGTGCGCCTCGCGCGCAAGTACGATGCTCTCATTATCAGCGACGATGTTTATGATTTCTTAAACTGGGAGCCAGCAGATGCCGCCGGTGGTGAGAGTACCCGTTTGCCGCGGATCATTGACGTGGACACATCTCTAGACGGAGGACCACCCGACCTGTTCGGAAACTGTGTCAGTAATGGCAGCTTTAGTAAGATCGTTGCGCCAGGATGTCGCGTTGGATGGGCGGAGGGGACGCCCGAGTTCATCCGTGACCTCTCTGCAGCGTAAGGTTTTTGTCTTTTCCATTTCCAAGATGATTTTAACAAAAGATTGCAGGGGCTCATCCCACTCTGGCGGTGCACCTTCACAGCTCATGTCGACCTTCATCAACGAAATGTTAGAGAACGGCTCTCTTGACAGACACCTACACGAAACGCTTCTGCCAGCGTATTCTCGGCGCGCTCGCGCTCTCACAGCGGCGATCAAGCAGCACCTTCTTCCACTTGGTGTGACCTTCATCTCTGACTCGGAGTCGTACACCGTACTGGGAGGTTACTTCATCTGGCTCAAGCTCCCGGCTCATCTCAACGCTAAGAGCATCACGGAAACAGCACTAAAGGAGCAGAATCTAGTCATTGCAGAGGGAGAGCTATTCGCTGTACCCGGGAATACCCTACCGGAAAATGAGTTGAACCATAGACTGAGGCTATGTTTTGCCTGGGAGAAGGAAGAGAAGCTCAACGAGGCGGTGGAGAGACTGAGCCGGGTTATACGGGGCGCACTATGCTGTACCTAACTATCCTTCATGAAGATATACATAGTAACTTGGAGTCATCTCGGGAAATTTCTAGCCCCTCACTCGAACACATAACTACGAGGGCCATGCATCCAGTACAGTACATTGTTACTCAACACCAATACGTAAAGAAGGTACCTTACAAATAGCAATAAATATCCACGCAAAGCACCGACCTCACAAAGTGGGCCACCCTTTCAGAATGGTGGACCTGGCATACAGTCAAAATAGTATCATTAGCGATCCCACCAATAGGGAGCATTTCACGGGTGGAATTGCCACGGCCGCTTCGATTAGCTTAGTGGGTCCATCTGGAAATGCCGGTATGTATTTTACCAGAATTGTGTATTACATACGATAACGCTCCAAGAGATATCCAACACAACTACGGAATATAGAATATCAAACTAGCAATTCCGAAGCAGGCCGCATCTGACATTGACGAATTAATCCCTCATAACCAGCGGGATGAACTATGACTCAAGAATGAAGCCGAATGCAACGAGGGACGATATTCGAGAATAAGCGGCTGGTATATCACATTCACACTATGAAGCAGGGTCGCGTTATATATTAGCATCATTATTTTTGCTAATATGGAATATGGAAGACTGGACAGTATTGGTTTTTTGGTGAGATGACTCAGTTTCTAGACGTGAAGGGGAATAATCAAGACTGGGATGGCAACATATGAAGTGACAAAAGTTCGCGGTAGAGCAGTTACTTGAGAAATACAGGAACTAGAATTAGGATAGTAGAGTCTATAAGCCTACCTAGACTACATATGGTTGTAGGGGCGCCTGTCAGGGAAGAGAGTCTCTACTGGTTCCTTAGGCCTGCACAGATATAGATGCCATAGCTTGGTCCGCGTAATGACGGAGCAGTGGTACACTGGTGGACGCCAAAATCTGTTGCTTCAATTTAACTATATAGAGTTTATCACATAATCTATCTAATCAAGGATAAAGGTGTGAAACTGGGGTTGGCGCTTGATCCAGCTTTTGAGAGAAGCCTGTGCGAGTGCAATGCGCCTGCAGATCCCATTTTTCGTCTCGACAACCATCAAATTGACACAGGGATCTCTGGTCACAAGCCTGTTTCCCGCCGAATCATACCAGTTTGCTGCCTTGTGGTCATATACTACTCCCCGACTATATTTATTCAGACCCTCGTACGGGATTGACAAAGCCAGCACATCGAACTCAGCACCCCAATTCCACCTGGGAATCTTCTTGAGTTGCTCCCAATTGATACTGTTGGGTATGAGCCACCCAACTGCATCATTGTATTTGTCGAGAAGTTTGGTATAGTTCCCAAAAGTTTCGTTTTCTCTGATCTGAAGACGCGTTGACTGGGTAAAAACCATAAGACATCCATCTGTACAAGCATCTTGCATTTGAATTGGAAATCTTGTCTCTTGTTCATGGGCAGGAAGATGCCCCCCTTGCATGGAATATGCTTCGTCAGTCATGCCGGCGAGTGATTTCCATCTCTGGCGGATGATGGCATCATATTGCTCCCATGTAGCTCCGCTGATAAGGCACTTTGGGAGTCTCCCAGGGAAACACCCCCATTTCCAGGCCATCAACACAGCAAGACGAGCCAGTAGGTGTCCTTGGCTGTCGGGGTCATCAGAATCGAAATCACCATCCAACTCATGTTCTTCTGTCGATGGGTTCGGGAGGATCTTCAATGATAATTGTTTATTCCTTGGCGGAATTACCCATTGGGCTAACGATGCAGAAATTTTAGCCTGTTCCAACATAGGATGGGGCAGTTGTATGATATTATCAATAGAGGACCACGACCATGAGGGAAATCTTTTGGGAATGCACGGTGGTCGCATGGGGTATCTCCCGTCTCTGATTCTCCAAAGAATGGCTCGACTGAAATCACTAAATGGCAGACCGTAATGATGCTCAACTCCATATGCAAAGTGCAAAATCCCCGAGAAGGCGTCAAGTATATCGGACTTATAGGTGAGATCCCTAGTCGTGAATTCGGATACTAGGCCATCATATGAAGACAGTGGAATTTGGGTTAGTGGGTAGTCAAGCCTTTGATCTCCATGGTCCTCGTCTTTATAATGAGACTTGCGATGGCATTGGTAGAAAACGCCTTGATCAGAAAAAACCAGGATTCTTGGGGAAAGTACTGACTCCTGAAATGTCCATCCTCGACTGCTCCATTTGGATTCTCTGGCCAGACAGGAGTAATCGTCAATTTCTTGTAACAGGTAAATACCCTGTGTCTGGCCTGTCCACTGAGGACATCGTTGCCGCCCTTGTGTGCCAGGAAGACCATAGCTAGCATCGCTTCCTGTCATCGCAATCAGGGTTAAATAGGACTGGTTATAGATAGTGCCCATCGCGTGGAGCTGGTTTGCTTTTTGGTCTGGCCTCTCATCTTGTAATATACATAGACGATCAACCCAAAGGAATGGTATCTGTAAGCTGGAGCAAGCATCGATTGCATCATCGATTGTTGCTGGTAAACAATTCTCTTTGGTAATTGACCCTTCTCTCTCCAGGTCTCTAATGTTTGTTGTAGTTGCTTGAAGGGAACTTTCGGTTTGACCCCAGACATAGCTTAATGCAGCGTATCGACATGGATGAACTGTGAGTACCACGCATCTCTTATTTACATCAATAACACGGAATTCTTGAACTGGTAATTGGCATACTTCGAGGCGACAAGGATCCTCATGATCGACATGATTGTCACACTCCCAGAGCCAGGAAGAGACTGCATTCCAGTTTACCTGTGGCTGCGGCCTTTGTAAAGATATCAGATTCTTGCCTGACGCAAAGCTAGTAGTTGCAAAGAATCTTGGCTTTTCTGGAATGCACAAGCCATTAGCCTTGTCAGCTCAATAACAAACGGACTATGAGAAGTTTATCCTTAAGAGTTCCAGCATACTTATCCGACGTCGAGAGAAAAATTTCTGCAAGCACAGCTCAATCACAAAGTCATACTCAATCCCTCGGATCTCCCCAGGCGTCAGTTGTAGTGAAAGTCCTATTGGGTCGTTTCTAACAGGTTGATCCGCAAACACAGACGCGTGGCTAATAAAGGTTCGGCAGGTCTGACAGGATGTGGATCGGGTTTGTACTTCACCGAAGTTCCCAAGACTGAATTGCACCACAGTCTCTTCCAGGGAGAATGAATATGGGAAGTAGGTGTTTTCAGGTGCTGTTGCTTCTGAGCGGATTCCAGGGAGGACACATCTCAGAAGATGTTTCAGTCTCATGTGCTTACAAGGCTGATAGAGAATCTATATCAATATCCAAGCATTCGCAACAATCGTCATGGAAGAATCGTTTCAAGTCATCATCAGAGAAAGGACGGTCGAGTTTTAAACGCTTGGAACGGGTTTCGAGCCTCATGAACCACCCATATGTATCATAACATAGAGAACATGGCTCTTTGCTACGTTCTTCATCGCTGTGAGACAGTCGAGAGCTGTGACCATTGAGCGACATTCCAATGCTTGAGACTAGCCAGTGCGCGTCAAGAGATGGAAGATTGGAAGATTTTCCAGAGTCAAAATATCCATGTCGGCCTAGAAGCAATGGAAACAGCTGGCATCATTTGGCTGGCTGAGCTCAGGCAGCCAACATGCAGCACTTTTGGGTGTAAACAAACTGCCCCTCTTGCCAAGAAATCTGATACACCATGGGCTTCAAATGCTTCAAGTTGAACAAGTACACCAGTGGCCATCCATATCCTATTCTTCGTTGTGTGCAATTGTATGTCGAAACTTCACTGAGATCCTTTACTCGCCTATAACAGTGTTTCATTGTCTTACAATATCCCGGCGCTTCTGTATTGGAGAGAAGGACCACCGATGGTACATGGACATTGACAGCAATGAAGAAGGACCGATATACTCCAGATTTTCTCCCAGGTGGGCAATTTCCAATAACTGCTACAACAAGTATGGGAAGCTCTGTGTACTTGGTGGGCTATAAACGCCTTTGGTGAAGGAGCTAGTGGGCTCTGCTTCGTTTTGTTTCTCTGACCAGTGGGGATAGTCAAATTGAACTGATTTGGTACGATGTGTCTGGATTGTATGGAGAGAATTGAGATACATTGTCTCAATTACAGCTAAACTAGAGGTTCTGGTTTCTGAACTTCTGATTGAACCGAGACACAGGGATGTAGGTGTCAGATAATATATCATGGCTATATACGCTCTTAACCCATATGGTCTCCAAGTATTCCCACACTGGCTGTAAGTAAGCTCCCAAGATTTAGCAGGTTTTATACAACAGCTGATCAATGCGAGAAGAGGCGAGAGAGAGCATATGGGAACACAGAACATAGGATAGGAACTGACTTACTCCAGTAAAGCTCTTTTTTTCTCGCTTGATATAGCTATTGGTCGTGACATACGTAAGCTGCACCTGTGGCATCAACAACCAAAGCAGTTTGTAAACGGGTTAGCATGTTGCCATGTTGTCTTCTATTTATTCGTTGCATGTTTGGAGAGAAAGATAACTTAACCAAATGCTATATTCAGATTCCTTCTGAGTTGATCGTTCGTAGAGGATGACGCGACTGCAAAAGCCGAGGGTGCCAGAAGTCGTCAATACGGGGAGGAACGGGAGGGCAAGGATGATTGGTAATCATCCAATCACCTAGTAAGTTATGCCAGTAGTAGTTATGGTTCTCAGGAGAATTAAGGTTCCACATAAATCTGATTACCAATTACTATGGAACACGCAAAAGGGGCTGCTTCTATTGGTGGAAGCCGTTGTACCATATTAATCATACTGCTATTTCTGCCATTGTCTAATTATATTATATTATTTCTTTCCTCTTTTCCTGGCACCGATCCCGATTCTCATATTGAAAGCAAGGTAACATAGTTGACTGCAATGTGTAAACCCACAATAAGACTGCTATCGTGCGGGTGTGAGTCCATCGGCTGCCATTGTTCGAACCGCTCTGTCTCTGAGATTCTCGATGCTCCACTGCCATGTATCGTTTGGGCTTCGCCCAGGGGGCACCGGGATGCCAGGCGGATAGAAGTCCCCCCGGCGGAACGTGACGAATTGGAGGTTGCTTGCATGTCTGGGAGCAGGAAATACTTCCTATAATATAAAATACCGGTTAGCTGCTTCCTAAACAGTCAAGTTATTATAACGATTTGTAGTAGTTATTACTCACGACACGGGTTGGGGGTTCACCACGGCGCCAGATCTCTACATATCCTGCCACTTTATTGTTCACACGCCTATTCCATTTGAGTAAAAGGACAACGTTGACAGTTGCCATTGAATCGAACCATAGTTGGCGGTCTAGCTTCAGTCGTGGCCAAGATCCCGAATATCCCGTTTCTACTATTACAGTAGGCACATCTCGAGCTTGTTGTAGCCCGTGGACAAAAGCAAGGTCCGGTTCCTTGTAGACATTCTGGTAAGGGGGGGGGGAAAGAATCGTATCCTATATATAAAAAGTAAGCAGAGATTAGTTATAAAGAATATCAATTTTCTTACGGGGGGTTCCTGTAAACGTAATGGGGACAAGTTCCGGGATTGTCCAGAACCCGTTGATGCCGGCTATAGTCAACTCGTTGGCCACCCAATTTGTGATCACCTGGTGGGTTTCTGAAGGCATGTTTATCTCCAAGCTCATACTGAATGGGTCATAATTGATCTGGACACTCTTCGCCTCTACTTGCCCATCCTCCGAGAGACTCCTGGCGAGTAGAATGCCCACTTCAGGGGGCAGTTGCTCTCGGGTGAGGCGTGAGGGCCCGTTGCTCGCAAGGATTTCGCTTTTCAGGGAATAAAAATGCTGCTGTGGGGTCACAGATTGCCGACTCTTCGCACTGCTACGCAGCACGCGGGTAGACGAGGCTTGTGGTTCTTGGATCGTAAGATGGATTTCCTGGGGGTCGGAGAGTTCTTCGGATCGGGCTCGTAGAATAGACATGGTGATAATAGTGGTGGAGAAAAGAGGAAGGAAGGCGGAAAGACAAGTAAAGTCAAGTGAACAATCACGTGGAGTATCACTGAGAGAGATGGAAATCAGACTACAGCTAAGAAATCTTCGTTAGGAAGTCGGAGGATGCAAGATAAGAGCTGTTGCGACGTGCGCAGAACGGTTAATATATCAGATTCAGGTGCCATGGTTACGACAACAGGTCTACGGCATTATGACTAAGTTTCCCGAATTCCAATTCCCGTACATTACGAACCATTCTATCTCACAATAGAATCTGACACGGTAGGAGACACCGATTCAGCGCCGGTATCAACTATCGTTGAAGGATTGTCGAAAGCGTTAACTTTGATCGAGACAACGGAGACAAGTAGTTATCGAGCCAGAACCTCCGAAAGTCGCTACCAGCAGCGATCGCTCGACCCAGACAGTGACTTCGGTTATGCAGCAATCACCGGTATATGTTGTATGCGATATTAAACCGACAGACAACAACATGGACGGGAATCGTCCCAACGGAGGTGATAACGATGGCGAAGAAGCCGTACCTTTCTCAGAGGCGCAAAGGTCCGCCCTACGGATGGTGATGGCCTAAGCTATAGAGAATGGATACAAGGAGAAAGAAGAAGACAAAACGTGGAGCAATATTGTTGTGACTGGCTCATGGTGTAGGCTTGAATGGCACCTCGCATCATAAATGCAGAGAATATTGAATGTTGGCGCCCTACTAGAAGACTGTATTTTGTTGATCATTAGACTAGAGCTCTATAGTTCTGGACGGGTTCGTTGTTCGCATGTCGTCGTCTTCGCTCGCTCGTTCCATGGAATAAATTTGTCATCACCAGAATGACTAAGCAAATCAAACTCATCTCGGCCACCACACCTGATCGAATCTGATTAAGCAAACGGTGTGTGCCAAAACGCGAATCGTTCTCCTTGTTACACCTTTCTCACTGTGAATATCAAGTACAAAAACCGGTATGCGCTCTACAGCCGTGAGAAAACCACGCTCAAGACGCCCAGCACGCGGTAGGCAAACCAG
Source organism: Aspergillus bombycis (assembly GCF_001792695.1). NCBI lineage: Eukaryota > Fungi > Ascomycota > Eurotiomycetes > Eurotiales > Aspergillaceae > Aspergillus > Aspergillus bombycis. The sequence continues at coordinate 97,476 of NW_019170077.1, forward strand.
GAGAGCTGGTCTCCGAGCTAGCTCCGCGGAACCCGAACAGGCTGGAGTTATCAACCAGGAACAGAGCCAGGTCGACCGTTCCAACGTGCCTACATCTCAATCACGCATATCCTGGCCAGACACCTTAGCTGCCCTTGAAAAGGAGCCACTGGATTCCCAAATACGCAGACACAAAGAATGGAAACGTAAGAAAGTTTTTGCTCCTCGCACAGGCTGATAACCAGCACCAATGATAACAACCGTGTATCAGGAAACGGGTCAACCCATGAGGATTACTGTCGTGTATGCTGGAAGTCGGATCGACTCGAACCTTGCATGACCTGCCGACTGGCACTTCATAGCGAGTGCATGCCCGCTGGGTGGCTGCGGGACTCCGAAAACCAACTCTTTTGCGTCGCGTGCGTCCGTCGCGGCTGGCATACAGATCCTCCTGCGCTTACACCACCTGCTTCGCCAAGATTGGCAGAGGTACATTGCGGTCCTGCTACAGGCGTTCCGGCGGTAGAGCTTGACAGTATTTCGCTGTCAAATCCGCAGTCTCATGCTGCACCCCTGCACGGACATCCACTGGCATCCTCGACGCATGAATGGAGCAACAATAGTAGACAGGATATACCAGCCACTGATCCAGTCCGGGAAGCCTCATCCAACAATGACGATATAGATGTAAGCGGGAATACACAGCCCGGAGTCTCCCAGCCGCCCCGACGCCAGCGAAAATCTCGGTACATGAGCCTGCCCAGCGAGATCGATGCATCGCTCAATGTGCTATACCGAGAACTTGAATCAAGTGCAGCACTGAGGCTCGAAATTGAGAGCCTACGTAATGAAAATGCCCGATGCGTTCAGACAATCCAGATTCGCGACCTCAGTCTGATGGCTCTTCGCCGGGAGCTAGAACATCGGCGATTCTCGGAACAAGAGCTTGAAAGACTGCAAGCGAATGCGGCGCAACTCGAAAATGCAAACAAGGAGCTTCAAGAACTTCGAGCAAAGAATGAATCTCTAGAAGCAGAGCTGCAGATTTCAAGAGAATCGGCGAAGGAAGCCAAAGCCATGGTGGATGATTGGAAGGCGAAATTAGCTGTGCTGATCGGTAATTGATTTTCTTCCTTCTCTCCTCGTCTCTGGCACTCGAGTGCTATTCTCTTGGATTGAATACATTAAGCGAGATTTTTGGTTACTTGTCATTGGATTGTTATGGCGAGTTTGGTATTGAGCATCTAGTTTTTATTTTGATATATTGTTTATCACTGTACTATATATACCATGTCAGGCCCCTCTGTTTATAGACTTCATTACATATCCAAGCACATTTATCATATTCTTCTCATGGACTATAGGGTATAAGTTGCCACGGAGTTGGTTCGATCAACAACATTACAATATGTCCGGGCCACCTACGTTTGTCGTGACCCTGCCATCACATCTCGGCAGCGAGGAGCAAGTCGTGATAAGATTCAAGCCCGGCATAAAGCATGGCAAACCACCACCAATCACGCCTTTACATTCCACTTCCAGCCAACTTTCGCCACCCGCGCAGCAACAGCCGCAAAAGCACCTAGTACGATACAGACGCCGGCGAAAACCTGCGCGCCCACATAACTTCCCCCGGCACGGGTAATCAAAGCGCCCTCGATGGCGGGCCCAGTCAAGGTGGCAAAGCCAACAATACTGAGGATCATGCCGAGTCGTGTGCCCGTTCGCTTGATATCCGGGGTCATGGTGGTCGCCGTGGCTGGAAAGAGGGACTGTGCTGCTCCACCGACCAACCCATACACGACGGTGAAGGCGTACAAGCCGGCGACTGTGTCTACGGCGATCCAGCAGAAGATCACGATCGCCGAGGCGAAGCTGAAGGGGATCAGGAGGTTCAGCTTGCCCGTCCATCGGTCGCCGATTATACTGGGCACGATCCGTCCGACGATACCGACGCCGTTTAGCACGAGGACTAGGTTCTGGGTATCTGTGAGGCCGAGACAATCCCGGGCGAAAGTGCCAATGTAGAAAAATGCGAAATAGAGACCCCAGAAATTGAGGAACTTGCTGATGGTGAAAAACAGGAAGGGGGGCTCGGAGAAGGCCCCCCACTCTATCAGAGGGCCTGTTGTCCGAGGCGGAAGACGAGGCCTGAAGAGGATCATTGCTGAAGTCTGGGTGACCAGCATGATAAGACCTGCGGCACGAATTGTCCATCCGAAGCCAATGCCGTGGTTATATAGTAGTTGGTTTATAAGTACGGGGTAGATTAATCCTCCTGTTGCTGCCCCAGCAGCAGCTAGGCCTACTGCAAAGGTGCGTTTTTCCATAAAATAAGAAGACATAACCGAGAGTCCCGGGCTGAACGTGAGGCCGTTTCCCAGTCCCATGCACACAGCTTGGGTGAGAAAGATCTGCCAGTATGTCTTGCAGAGAGAGAGCATGAATATTCCCACCAGCTGGAGGAGCACCCCGAGTGAGTAGACCTGGCGGAAGTAACCCGCATCTGTTGCACGACCGGCAAAAGCACCCACGAAGAAAAGAAGGGAGACTTGGACGCTTCCGATCCACGAGATCGTGGAGGCTGATTGCGGCAGTGTTTGGGTGTATAGTTGCTGAAAGACCGAAAAGCTGTTACTGACTCCCCAGGAATTGAAGAACACGAGATGGCCGCATAAGACCTGAATCCAAGCTTGCAGTCCCCCGTCCGGTGGTGGAGGCAGATTTTCAGACCCGTTTAGGTCGTCTGGGCGAGATATGTCCTGCCATCTTTCCTTGACCCACTGCATTTTAGGATCAGGAAGATATTCGTGTACCTAATGTAGACAACGCTTAGGGGAAGCAAGAGCAAAAATATGGGGAGACACGGGGATTCTCTGAAGAAAGCAACAGAAGATACAGAAACCACTGTCATCTACAGTCCGGCTCCAGAGCCAAAGAGCCACAGTTAGGGGAGTGGGCCTCTTCCAGAGGGCCTCTGACCGAGGCCACACATGGAAACAGATGCAGAGGTGACAATTGGTGGAGTTTCCAGTGTGGACATGCTTTTCGATAGTGGTCAGGTAATGTTCGTCACCGTGCTCTTGAGTTTATGCTTACCAACTCAGCAGGTATTGATACAGACCCACCTGCATTGTCGCTTGGTTCCTCGGCTACGCGGCGAAACGATATTGAACAGAGTCGTAGACTCGTAGTTGAGACTGCCTGGAACTGAGAAATGAAATTTTACTTATACAAATTAGAATAAAAACAAATTTGTCAATGACAGGCAAAGAGAAGCTACCTAAGCTGTACGACTTCGCAAGGGTTGGTTGGTTACCAGTACCACTCTGTAGTCGTGCTATTGATTACCAATCACGGTTTCGGCTTGGCATGTCCTCGGTTAGACTCAACGAAACCTCCCTTACCATCCTGTTACAGAGCTGTAGTACTAAGTACTAGTACGATCCAAGGGAATCGTAACAGCGGGGATGATTGGTAATCAATCATTGGCATGCAATCAAGACAGCGTGACCAACGGCTCCCCGCAGCAATACGGCCAACGCTTACCAATCAGCCGGATTCAAGATCCGCATGTAACCCACTCATTGCCAGAGGGAATAATGGCCAAAAGATGTATGACCAGTATATTGTTGCACTGCTGCACTGTCGAGGTTTGATATTGGAAAGAGAGGTAATAAGCACTTAAAAGGCAACATACCCTCTTGGTTCGGAGATCAAGAGTGGAAGAAATGCTTTATCAAATGCAAGTGGTGGTGATCAGCTTGCGCGTTGTGGGTGTATGATGCTTCGAGGGATAGAAAAGATGTTCCTTAAAGAATCGAACAGTTGCGTAGGAAATTTCCCTCCGTGAGTGTGCATTTCCTGAGGAACACTTGGCTATGGAGCCTAGCTCTCCCCTCTACCCTCAGGTGAAATGAGTAGCAAAAGAATCACCAAATGACACCCGCACACACAATCGGGTGGTATCACACATGAGCCCACCCATTCCCCACAAGAACCTGCATCTCGTTGATTAAACAAAATGTAGCAGGCTCCAACCGAGTGTCGTCGTGTCTCTCCCAACTGGTGGTGGTTCTTCGAATGGCCCATCTTTGGAAGAACAGACTCGTGGTCCAGCGTCGAATCCGGTTCTCCCAAAGGGCCAGGGCGATATTGTGTAGCGAGATCCACGTCGTAGTAGGATGAACGGCCGCGTATGCCAGGTCGGTATAACCAACACGAACTTTAGGATTCAAATAGACGCCTTTCGTTGGGGAAAGAGGATTATCTGCGTGGATTAAGCAACATTCGGAGCCCTCCAGATGGAACTGCGCAAGAGAATCGGGTATTGCACGGAATCGCAACGGTACTTTTGATAAAAATGGGGTTGCTGACATGGCTACTATGATAGTGTATGGTCAGTTCATTGTCCTTCAAAATGAATAAGAAAGAAAGAAAGAAAGAGATGCGTGCCCATGCCGTTCCAGCAACTCTTCACAGGTACTGGAGACATCGCGAGCAGTGCATTCCGCGAAATTGCGCTGCGGAAATAAGGCCATTCTTGCATCAAAGTCTCATCCCCGTTAGAATCACGTAGCGCAAATGTGTCGTAGTAGCGAGGAGGCTTGGAGAAGTCTAAAGCACAAGCGGCGGCGTAAACACCGTCGTTTGTATCGAGTAACGAGATCACATCATCCACCTGTGTCGGCAGTCAATAAGCTTATATACAATTCTCGTGCAAATTGAGACGCATACCATGAAGACCACATCATTTAGAAAAAGCACTTTGTCGAATACTATGTCGTTCCGTGCCAGATCCTCCAACGGACGTAAGGTTAGATTGCGCAGCCGAGCAAGATACGGTATGCGTCTCAATTCCTTTCGGCCACGGGGAGTGTCAATCCAACCATCGCCCGGAGAAGCTGAGATCTCGTCTTGATGAGTTGTCTCAGAAAGTGTAAGATTTCGCCGTACGCCTAATCGATCCAACTCGAGATCAAGTTCCCGCAGCGCGCCCTTGGTGTCGTCCCAGCTCCCGCTTTCATGAATGCTCACGAAAACGTTCTCCGGGCCCCATGTTTTTACTAGTTGAACAATTGCATTGTTCCAATGGCTCCGGAGGATAGCCTCATTGTTCCAGTGCGTACTGGCAATAAAGATCCGCTCGAACTGGTGTGGCGGAGTGGATGGAATCCGATCGACGGCGGAGATCCGGTGCTGAATGAAAAGCACCTCCAACACAGTCCAGACTATGAAACATATGGACAAACCCAAGAGAGCGCGGCGGTAGATTCCAGGTTTGCGAACAAGTCTATAACGTGTGAAATGGACGAGCATAGCTAGAATTTCGAATTGTTAGAAGCATATAAACACATCTATCTGCCAATTCAGGAAATTTGCAGAGGAGGCCCAGCGAAGTCTAGCAAACGTCATTAGCGAAGAAACCCGGCCAAATGCAACTGTAGGTTCTGGCCTAGGTCACCTCCATGGTGGCATCTTGGCATATGCGCCTTTTCATATTGGGCAACGTGGCGCTGTGGTGGATTTTTGTGGCATAGTTTAAAGGCGCTAGGGTACTGAAGAGTGACAGGCCATTTTTCTGTAGGTCTAAGACATTGGCATACTAGCGTAGCCCCACGTACTATAGGCTATACTCTCTGGAGGATACTTGATCCTATGGGGATGCGCTTGACCCCCGTTGGCTCCGTAGTAATGGTGTGGCCTCTTGAATGCGACTCTACTTCTTCCCAAGTATTTGTATTTACTAAAGACTGATTGAATACTGACCAACCCTAAATTGGTGCTTCTAAAGTCATCTCTCTGGAACAGATGTGAGTTGATCACTTGTACAGAGCTAAAGCAGATATCCGCCTGAAACGACTCTTGGACGTCTAAAGCAGGACTGCAGGAGTTAAATCTAAGCATATCTGTGTCCTGGTACTCAACTAGATATTCCTCTATCAGACAGCCAGCCGTTCTGGATCTTGTAGCCTTGCTAGCTCTAACATTAGTCGATACATATAGATGGTCAGATCAACATCACGGAAGGCTTTCGCAAACCAGTCACGACCTTGCTCCGCGATTTCTCGAGCCCTTCTCTGCCCAGCCTCGGTGGAGGTAAGGTACCGAACTATCTCAGGAAGCTCTTCCATACTTAGACTAACTGGAACATAATGAACCCATGGCCTGAGACGTTCATCGTGCCACTCCCGTAACAAGGTCTGCTTCAATGGAACTGACTTTGAAGCAAGAAGCTTATAGTACCGGCCGCTGATACCGTTTCCATCTATATCAAACACAAGCCGTGACCGAAGGGGTTGGTCTTTATCTGCCCACGACTTTAACCTAAAGTATGCACGCTGATCCCTGCAGTATTTTCGCTCGCATTGGAATATTCGAGTGAAAGCCACATCGAATAATCGGCCGGTAATGAATAACGACGATTTTATTTGACTGATAATTCCACCATGTTCCTGGAGATAAGTATACTGATGCCGTTCTAGGTTCTGTGCCAGCTGAACGAATCTTTGTCGATGGTAGTACTGCCACTTCTCATCCACAGCAAAGCCGCCAGTGGTAGAGCCTGCCCAGTACAGGTTGTTCTGCTTTCTCTCCCAGTCAACGTCGTGGGTATCGTGGGTATATTTGAACTCAGGCTCATTATAAGCTGGGCTGGGATATAGGATATCACCCATAGTCGAAAGAGAGCCCGTTGAAAGGATCGGTACTGCACCCTCAAATAGATAAAAAGATGTAGGGCTGGTGATAAGACCATGCATGGCACTATACTCGGGATGCTGGCAGAGATCGATGGCCAGTGCGGGATCGACCACGAAGGGCAGGGTAGGCTTTTCCGTCGTGTGAATACGAGTAGTCTGGGCCCTTTGTGTTTTCCGGGAGGAGCAGGACTTCGTAACGATCTCCCATACTGGCCGTCTTGACAGATTGGTCAAGTTGAAGTGTTGACTGAGGAGGTCATCTTCTCCTAGCGATTGTGGGGGTATCAGGACTCTTGGTTCATCGAGATGATTGATAAGAAATTGGACGTCAGGAAGGACACCGTGCAGGTCTTTCAAGAGGTGATCAAGTGAGGATTGTATGTGTCTGTCAAAAGTGCGGCCAGGATGGCTGCAGTGAGTCTTCGCCTGCTGACCAGAAAACGTACAGAACCACAGTTCGCTGTGCAGCATGCGCATATTTTGTATATCATCCATCATATCACGAATATATTGACCCTTCAATTGCCAGAACGGTGAGATGGCTTCATAGAGGTTATCAAACTCGTCAATCATGGGCGATTGATGCCGTTTGGCAAACTCATACCAGCCTTCAAAGCCAGGCGGCGGTTCTATGCCGTATCGCCGTCGGTATTCGTTATAAGCGGCCGTATAATTTGGGGATTGGTTTCGGAGTATACTGTCGAAGTCCGCCTGGGCGGTGCGAATGAAAGCTTCGATAGGATGCTGTCCAGAGGAGACCATGGACGACTGTGCAATTCTGAAAGTGTCGGTAAGGTATGGAATAAGAGATATAAGAGAAAAGGCTGCGAGAGCCGTTCGGGATTTTGTTTGCCATGGGAGCATATAGATAACCTGGCCGAGTGTCAGGAGCGACGCTATGATATGTAAGAAAGCCTGGGTATCCGAAGGCAGCATCAATAGATTTCTTGTGGATATAACACTGAACATTCTTATGGCAGTGACAGTACGCCAGGAACAATGTCGAGTCTACTGCAATGGTAAGTACTGCTTAGATCCATTCATGACGAATGCAACATACTATCTTAGCGTAGAAATACCAAGTCAAAGCTTTTACGAAACCCAATATGGATACGGTTGTAGGATCAATGCCTCTAGGGAGGCCAAACGCGACTGTCTCGGCACCCAATATCATGACCAAAAGGCTCACAACGCGCAACGCAAGGGGACGAATTGCATCCTCAAGATCAAGGAAAGGGAGAAACTGAGAGTTTCGCCTCTGCGAAAGAGTAACATAGGCACCTAGTAAAGCAACAACTGGAATAGCCGAGAGAAAATACCCTTGAAACTCCCAATCTGCCAAAGTGAGAATAAGAAACGAAGCAGCGGCAGCTGTACCCCATACTGTGTTGATAAAAGGAGCAAAGTACTGTGGGTTGGATGCTGTAGAATCACCGAACTCAGAACCAAGATACCTCTCCGCTATCAGAAGTAGCGGTGTCAATACTGGCTATTCGTGATCAGCCTCGAAGCCAGCTCCCTTTCCTGTGGCAGAAGGGTTTACTTACAAAGACTCCAACCAACCCATTCTCTGCTTGGTAAACACAAAACGTGGAAATACCTAACGCAACGAACCATAATGACTTTGCAGGCTGAGGCTGGAGTGCTGGTTCGCTAAAGGGAGCTCTCGTCTGGACCTTGTTAGCCTTTAGTCGTCCTAACAGCTTAAACATAGCCGGCAGCATCATCCAGGCTAGGATTTCCGAGTACAGTTCCGATTGCCTGGTGCTTAGACGAGCCGTCCATAAGCTGCACAGCAGGGCTGCCCCGGCTGCCCTGGTGAGCATCCCGATGTGGTGGAATGGTCGTGTTCGCATAGTGTGCTTTGGATTCCATCAGTAGTCAAAGGCTGTTAAGAGGAATAATCACGAGTGAATTGAACTTGTTAGTACTTGACGCCCAAGGTTAGAGTCTTCTGGCAGCAGGCTCATCGGACGCCACTGGCAACTAGGATGAGAAACCCAGCTGGCGGTTGCCAGGCAGAGAGGTCACATACAGAAGGGCTGTAAGTGTTGCCTGACCCAGTCGGACAAAGCGCCAAGGGACTTTCGTTTTTTCTATTATCATTCCCGGTATTGAATGAGGTGGATCCCACTACGACTTTCCTGGAGATTCCAAAGGCTCGTTGCCACTGGGGATTATGGTCGAGACCGAGTCGCCGACTATGGATTATCCACTAACAATAGCGCTAGTAGGGGTGCGAAGAGAAACTCGGCAGAAGAAACCCATCCACCTGGCCAAATACGACCAGGAGTACAGTCCGTGTGAGTTCAATTGAGTCTAGGTGGTTTCAAATTTGTCATAAGAAGGCTTGTAGTATACAGGGCTCAAATAAGCACAGGGATCTACTACGCAGTTAGGGCAGGCTTTTATACCACAACCAGAATAGATTTAGATTGATCTAGCCTGTAAAAGGCCCGAAAAACCGCTACTAGACCCGATTAGATAAAGCATTATTTGATTATCAAGTATCTTATCTAACTAGATTTAGACTAGAGCTCCAAGTTAGTTCTCTATATCATATTGGTATTTTATATATTGGAAGAGATATAGCCTCCATTTAGCCGCCATAGGCCCGGACGTGCCGGTGCATTCAATAGCCAATTGGAATTGAATTGTCTTGTCCGGCATCACGTGTCGGTTTATTTCATCGCGAATTTGATACGGACATACCACACTCTACTAGTATATCAGGGACAAGCACGTTCAGGAGGTGATGGTGGACAGTGTACCAGGCAACACCAGGTTCAACCTGTGGCAGCGCATAGGGACTACGGAGCGTGCGGCGAGAAACAATCTTTCCGGATAAATGAGAATCTGAGGTACATTGCGAAAAGCGACTCTTGGTCATGATGTCTCAGCTTGGCAGGAGAGGCTTGATGACCCTTGCCATCTACTAAACAAAAGAAGGCATATTCTAGCGAGTGAAGAGCACACTGCATCTTGGATACATCGCTCCATAATACATTCCCTGCGCCATAGATTAACAAAAACTGCAGAGGGGCGGCCAATGCAAGATACGAGGCCAGCTATTCGAAGGGGGCTCACGATGGATCTCATGTCTGGCGTGACTATGGCTGCTTATGCGGGCTAACAACTTCCTGTTGCAATATAGAACCAATTCTATAGTCGTCTATGGTGGTGGCATGGTTGGGGCCATTCTGTAGACCAAGGACCCGAAAATTCCTGTTCCAACAGCTATATATAAGGGGCCCTTCGCGTCTCCTGCAGCTCTCTCAATATAGCTCTCCATCCTCATCAATCGTTAGTCTTTCACGCAACTTCAGAAGTTCTCTAGAACGCTCAAGCCTTTCATAGCCAATCCTATTGCCCATTTCAAAGTCCTTCAAGATGCAGTTCTCCTCTATTTTCACCATTACAGTTGCCGCCATGCTGTCTGCTCCTGCTCTGGCTTGCAAGTGCTATGTGAATGGCCACCAGGATACCGGTAGAACCAGATCATGCTGCAACTCGCTCAGCGGTGTTTTCCGGGGCGGCAATGACTGCCTTGCTAGCTCTATCTCGGAACGCCTTTCAAATTTCCGACGATGCTGTGGTGGTCAATCAGATTGTGACTACCCCCACCTTGCTCAAGCTGCAGATGGGCTGGAAGTCCAGGAATTGGATCACATAAAGACCATCGTTGTTCCTGCTGCTCCTACCCCTGCTGTCGAGAAATAGCTCAACTTCGATTAAGGCAGCCCCCCTTCGTCTCTAAGACGTTACCCGCGTTCACCAATCAACCTCGATCAACCTTAGAACGAGGGCGTTTTACGAAGTTCGAATGCTTCGGCGTACATCCGTGAGGCCTCATTGTATTTCCTGTGGAACACCTGGCGAGACATTACGTCGAAAATCCAGAAAAAAAGAAAGAAAGAAGTAAGGTGGGGGGGGTTATGAAAAATGATGCCAATGTCCCAATACGATTACTATTGCTATTGCCCTAGGCTTCAATGGATGGTACTGGCAACATGCCCTATACATGCGAGACTTTTCTGTCACATATGCAAATTTCAAACTTGGTCATTCTTTCATCGAGAGGTAGCGCATAAATAAAGTAGGAGTAGTAGGATCACAGGTACTTTGGTCATGCTATAATGCTAGCCTCATCACATCCTTTGCTGGCTTAGAGAAGATTCGACATATCCTTTTCCTGGTCGGTATATTGGGCACTTCTTAATTCTTGCCCTTCTCTGTCTTAGGAACAACGTAGAAGACAGGTACTAGGAAAGCTATCAAATCTATAGTCCTTCTAGAATCTATCCTAGTTTAAGTGAGAATTTGTTTGCTTTTGATAACAATCTCGTCGTATATTAGTAGTATGTGGGACTAACACTCGGGAGAGGAGGGACTGCTCATCCATTTAGAGTGTGGATAGGTATCGCTCTGGCAACAATGTCCCCGGGGAATGATTTAGCTTGTAGGGAGAGAAGTGAGGAGGTAGACCGAGGGGCATCATTTCCTTGGGATAAAGTAAAGAGTGGCTAGGAAGAGAAGTCTGGCTTTGGGGGAGATAGCGTTGTAGCAGATGTATGTACATATAAGAAGGAGGCTTGTTGCTTCGATAGTGTACGAGGTCTCGAGTAAAAAGCCTGATTATACTATCATTAGTATAATATCTCTATTTACTATCAAGAATCACCCTTTGTCCTGTTCACCTGGAACTGTAAAGAAATATCAAAGGAAATCGAACCGAATTCAGATTACCCCAGGGAAAAAGTGTGCGGGATCCCATCATGTGGTATTATAGTTGATTGAAGTGAATGGGCTCCTTCGTACATATTATTCACATCTACCACAAATAGGTCACTCTAAGACTAAAATCAGTTGAGACTGGTTAAAAGCCTGTCCTTAATCCAGTGGTGAGTAGTGGCCAAGTCATCCCGAGTCTGACCACCGAAGACTACCGAGGCCATAGAGCCTGCGTCGAGATCTCCATCGCAAGGGTAACGATGATCTGTCCCGACTCGATCTTGGCAGATAGAATGTCGTAGATCCTCGAGGCAGGGCCAGCAAATGACACGGTGTCAACTTGAGCCAGTGGCAAACCAAGTGACAGAAAATGTTTTGAGAAAAGACTCAACGCGATGCCTCCAGCCATGCGAGCATTCAAATCCACCACCAGTGGTCGGTCATGATCATCAAAGATGACATCGATGCCCACCCATCCGATATACGAAGACTGTCAGAGTGTGTGCGCCACCGCGGAAATCGTGTCTCTGAGTGTCTGCTCCAGGTCGCCTTGCTCGTTATAATCAATGATTCCTCCTACCCAAGCGCCATCCTTGGTGCTAACCTGCTCCGTGGCACCCAAGAACTGTGTCTCTGTGGCTTCGCCGTTACCCATAAAGAAATTCACCCCGTAATGAGGTCTCTTGGAGTGGACCAACTCCGAAACCTGAACTTCGTCTCCTCCTCGTGTGGCGTAGCGGCTCACGGCGTGAAGCATCTTATGCCGGGCGTCCTCCGTGGCCACCATGAATGTTCCTTGTCCAGAGCTGCAGCGGCAGAACTTGACCACAAACGGCAGGGGACGGCTGGCCAGGTACGCTTGCTGCTCTGGCTGCGCCAGTTGGATGAGTTCCATCGTTGGGGTTGGGATTCCTGGATGGGTAAGAAATCGCTTGTCATTCAATTCGTATGAGACTTCGGGTGCCACCAAGCAGGATTCCTTTGACATCCAGGACTTAGGCCGCCAGTACACCAGCTTCCTGCCTTCCAAGGCAGACTGGCGGTCCGCTTCGAAGTCCGAGCTGTCCAAATCAATGTACTGAACAATGGGCCGCTGCCATTCAGGAAACTGCTTCAGTGCCCGCTCGATGTTGACCCTCGCATTTCGAGGCACATGGAGGAGGGCGAGGCCTGGCCCGACCATGGGCAGGAAGCGGAGTGTTTTGAAACATAGAGCCCATTGTCTGAACCGCTCGACGTTTCCGTCGCCATTGTAATAGACCTCCGGGTCCTCATCTTCGGCAAACCGCGACTCGCGCAGAAAGTGGTCGTGGAGGTCGATATGGGTATAGGTGTGGTACAGGTCGACAGCCAGGGGCCATTGAACGCCATTTGTGGCGTGAAGGTCGGCCACCGTTGTGTCTAATTCAACCAGCTTCATACTGCCCAGGGGAGGATGGAATCAATCAGGTAAATATCTCAGATGATGGTGGTGCCTGCTTAGAGTCCATGCCTTTCAGCGTCATTTGAAGAAGGATATTGCTTTATAGCGATAACGCGACCGCCATTTGCATAACTTGGAAATGTGGTGAATGTCGTCGTCATCTTTGCACTGCCCAAGCATTTCACTGTCTCCAAGTTTGAAACCGCCCACTCATTTGCATCGAGGGTGGCTCTCGTTCTCAAATCTCGACTGTCTCATGGACCAGATACGCGTATAGTGTATCACAGGGCCGGCCTGTGGGGACCAGATATGCTTATATGCTTATATGCGCTGCAGATCATGATACATACAAAACCTAGGAAGAAGACCTCCTTGCATCTAACAGCTATGTGTAGTTACAATCGATTCCTTGGCGGTGACGCGGCATGCTTCAAATAACTGTATAATATGGCCAAATATACTTAGCACCATATCTTTCCTACTACATACATTGCTTTCAATGGGCTGCAGGGCTAAAAGGTTACGTAGCTTACGGCACGATATCACTGCTGATAATATACGCATGAAAGCACGCAATCGAGCTACCTTGCATTGTCTTTTTTTTTTTTTTTTTTTGGATATGACTACGCAAGCCCAAGTCCCAGAGATTCCTGGGCCTATATTGACTTAAACAAATGATGATCGGGCGTGAATTGTGCACCGAGCCAACTTGATATTCCATTTCGAAGTGTTCCCATTTTCGAGCCCGATCTCCAGCAACGCGAATGAAAGCCAGTGGATGCCAACCATGTCACCCCGTATTCACATTATAGGACTCGGCAGTGTCGGTGTAGTAGTTGCCAATGCTCTTGCCGGGCTTCGAAAGCGACCCGACCTCACTCTGATGTTCCACCGAGGGCTTAGGTGTGAAGGTCAGCCCTGCCTAACAGTGAACGGGATATACAATCAAGTCCACAGTGGATTCGATGTGGAAGAATTCCAGGATGGTCACTGGAAAAGGCTACCGGAACAATTTGGAAGAAATTTACTGTCACGCGATCACCCTCATCGTTGCAGTCAAGGCAAACTACACCCGATCTGTTTTAGCCACTGTCAAGCATCGATTATCCAGAAACAGCACCATTTTGTTCTTGCAGAACGGTATGGGCACTCTAGAGGAGGTTGACGAAAGCGTCTTTCCAGATCCAGCGCAATGGCCACATTATATGATTGGCATCAACACCAATGGAACGTCCCGGCTGGGCCAGTTGTCTGCATATCATACGAGCCTGGGCGAAATCCCTTTTGGTATGGCTCCTAGGATCTCTTCTCCTGAGGCATGCCATGGCCAGTGGCACCAAGACCCCAGGCTCATTCATTCTGCCTGGCCCTTGATTGAGGCTCTGTCCAACGGCCCCAACCTGAATGCCCGGCTTGTGAGTGTTGAGGAAGTTCTCCATCTGCAGCTGAGGAAGCTGGCGATAAACGCGGTCTTGAATCCACTCACTGCTCTGCTGGAATGCAAAATCGGCATGCTATATTCTTCACAGCAGCCGTGGGTCCAAAGGCTGATTGAGCTTATGCTGGAGGAGATATCAGCGGTACTAAGGACACTTCCGCTACCGTTCCAGACAAGCTTTGATATGAAAGCGGGGTTCGCAGCGAACCAGTTAATTTCAATGGTTGAAGGCATGGCTCAACGTCTCTCCCAACACAACTCGTCCATGATGCAGGATATAAGCAATGGATCTGAAACCGAGGTTGCCTACCTAAATGGATTTTTGATCAGATTGGGCATGCAGCTTGGAATAGATTGTCCTGTCAATGATTACATCCTGCAGGCGGTGCTGGACAAACAAGTGTCGCGGCGCCATGGTGGTCCCAAACAACGAGTTAACACCAAACAGCAAAGGAAAGCTCAACCAGTCTGATAGGAATAGGAAGTATATCGTCCCTAACAATTCCAGCTGGGCTAGACTCTTCATAGTACAGTACTATCTCGCATGTCTTGGATAAACCATATTAGTATGAAACCCCTAGAACAGGGTTCCATCACTCACTGGTTCACTAAAACCCCTTTCTTTCCTACTTGTTCTTGCAGTAATGAGTCGCTTGTGGAGGGTGACGACATCTGCGAAGCAGTTCCGTACATTCCTTGTTAACACCCTCTAGACCTGCGATGGTGTCGCCGTGGGCAGTCAAAACAGCGGACCATCCCTCGTGCATCTTCGTGGGATCAGCCCTATCTAGATGGTGGCATGTGTGACACCTTTCCACTGCTTCTATCACTGATATTCAAACCAACCGATCCAAGTCAAGGTGGTAAGGTAGCAGTCGCTTACTATTGGGGCTACTTACTACTGGGGTAAACCTAGCCCCAGGATAACAATTTCAATCCCCATCACCAGAGTATTTCACTAAAGAAAGCAAGGACTCTATATCCGCAATAGTAAGGCTCAAGAACCTGTACCAGGTAGTCGGTCCAATCATTTTGCCATTTCCAAACAGAGAGCTTTGGAGAACTCCCAGTCCACGATCCCACTGGCATTTCCATCGTGGACCATAATATTCTGAGGACGTAGATCTCCATGGGTAAACACGATTTTGTGAGTTTATTGTGAAAGCATACCAGCCAAGAAGCCTCTGACATGATATCTAGGTGTCTTTGATTGATATGCGTCGATCATTGCGTTATTAAAGTCTTCTTTTGGATTAAATGGTCCTGTATATATTAATATTGGTTAATATTAATTATAATCTGGAGTAAACACTACAAACCTTTGCGATGATAACCCTCCAAGGTTGGATCGGCAACGGCCCCAGTTAACTAAAGATCGTATTACTGGAAGTAACCTTCTCCTTGACGCTGTCTGGCTCAAATACTGAGGGGAAACGAGGAGAACGTACCAAGCAAACTCGAATGAGAGAACGCGCTTGAGGTCGACGGATGTCAGATGCACCGGCGAGCCAGCTAACCCAATTCGGCGATGCAAAGCCGGATTGTCGCTGTACAGATTGGCGATATCTTGACAGGCGAGGATATACTAGTAGTACCTTCGTCTGATACCCCTTCAGCCCTCCACAATTACGTTCTTATAAAGAGCATTCAAGAATGTGTGCCCCGAAATGAAAAGTGGAATTGAACCGAATTGAAGCCCTTATTGAATATCCACGCGTCCTGATAGCATGCAAAAATAGTCCCAAAACTGATGCTTTTACTGTACACTCCCAGCAGTATATTGAATGCCGGTTCCAACCAAGATATATACAAGGATATTACCTGCGTGCGGCCTCCAAATCCGCCGCCCACAGCGCTGCACCGACTGTGTTCGTGAACGAAAACCCAATCGAAGCGAAAGGAATCATTTCCAAAATAAACGAGGCTATTCCGAGCCTAGTGAGCAAGTCAGTAACAGTCTATACCAAGCAACTATATCGCAAAGGAATGAGCAAACATACCCCGTATATGCCCCTCTATTCTTCTCCACCCATGCATCCTTCTGTTTCTCACCCCACCCCTTCAGCTGGAAATACCGCGTATGAGCCACCGGCCCTAACTTCTTCCCCTGGGCATATGCATACAACGCAGTTCCCACCACCGGGATAAAATTCAACGGCAGGAGGATCAGCGTATGCAGCAACGCCTGTGGCTTCATCCGAGCCAGGGGCCGCTTCACCATTTTACCCAGTCGGGCAATGGCGTCTCTACCCGCCTGGGGCTTGATCTGTCGACCCTCCGCGACAAGCGATTCGTGACCGCGGGCAATGAGCGTGCCGTCGAAGGTATCCGTCAGTGCCTCTTCCAGGAGGAAAGAACGGGAGAGGAAGTTCGTGATCGTGGAACTTTCGCTGAGGATAAGCAAAGCGGCGGAAATGGGCGCAAAGGGGCCGCTGGTGAATGACATGATCGCTACTTGTGGCACGTAGGTGAAGAAGAACATGGCGCCTGTCACGCTGAGGCCGAGACTACTGATCTGCCCGACTTGCGAGAGGAGTGGACGCCAGAGGTCCTTGTGGTAGGCGAAATAAACTATCCCCTGTGCCCAATTGCTGTTAGGGTTTTGCGTGTATTCATCGTAGCGTGAAAATTGTAAGGTGACCATATCTGTTTGGCTGCGCGCATTCAGGAGCTGTCGAAAGGATCGCTCACCTTGAAAGGATAGATATAGGCGCCAGAGAGGGCGACATCTTGAGCGACCTCCTGGGCATGCTTGGCCTCTTCAATGAGGGCTTTTTTGGCCTTGTCATCCATGGTGTGGCTAATGTCGGTTGGTTGCGCGAGGTCAACGACAGATTCGAGTGATGTTTTTATTTTGATTCTCAGGAGGCTTAGCGCCGGGAAGGTGACGTCACAGGAGCCAATAGCGCATCTATTTATATTACCCGATCCATAGCTCGAGTGCCTCGACCCACACACCCGGTTTAATATACATCTTCATAAATAGACGAACAGACATCGACAGGACAAGAAGGGGAGTGCCGTCGCAATACAATCAGAAAACGCTATTCACCATGTGTAGGAAGTAAAAAGAAACTAGTAGAGAGGAAACACAAATGAAACCATTGGCTGCGAGCGGTTTTCAGCCGCCTGATAGAGCTAATGATCTGTCACTCTCGTCCTGTACTGCGCCTGCACACCGTATCCGTAACGCCAACCAAGTCCAATGTGGACAGCCTAAAAGATCGCCAATGGGAAACATTTTCCGTTCGCAAAGCGGAGGGTCCCTGAAGGAACCGAGGTTCATGCTCCGCTGTAACTATATGCCAGGGGTATTTAAAAGGAAAAGTGAAATTTTTATCGCTCGCGATCGGTCCGGCCTTGATGCCAAATAGTATCACCGCTGAGGGCCGAGAAGCTAAGGGCGGCGAAGTTTCTCCAGTTGGGCGGGGGCGCCGAAGACGAGTGCCGCTCAAGCAGACCAACATCGGAGCCACCGCGGCGTTCGAGGTCAGACCCTTCATCTTCACCGTTGTTCGTAATCGGGACGGGAGCGGACGATGCATTTGAATGGGAGTCTAGTTCATCACGATAGGTGTGGTCAACCGACTCCGCAGATTCGCGTGTTTCAGCGTCCTTATTCTGGGACATTGACCGAACGACATCCCCTTTGCAGATGGGACAGGTTCGTCGACGAGTTGTCAGCCACGGCGTACTATTCCTGTTAGCGACACAGACCAGAAGACCTTTAATTTGACCGCCACTTACATGCACTCCGCATGGAACTCATGCCCACAGGGCAAGCTCATCACCCTGCTCTGTCCGTCCACGTATTCTTCGAGGCAGACAACGCACTCCACCTGCCGGCCAGTATATTTGCGCCTCCAGAGCGCGGATGACGGGCCAGACTTCTCTTTCTTGGATGACTTCATTTTGGTGCTCTTGAAGTCCACCGTGGCCTCCGGTGTTTCCTGAGAGCGACGGCGTCCCGAACGGTTTTTAGAGCCCAGCAAGGGCGAAGTTGGTGAGACCGGGCCAGGGCTAGAGGACCGGGACGAGCATGATGTTGAGGACGACGATGTGCTGATTGTGTGGTAGGTCCTTACGGGAAGACGGTCAACCAAAGATTTGGGGGCTCGCCAACGTCTTCGACGGATGCGAGAGCGCAGCAGCAAAAGAGCATAAACCACCGTCAGGGTAAGCAGGGGGCTCACGACGAGTATCAGAAGTGTATCAAAGAACGGGCTAGTGGACATGCTTGTCGGTGTCAATGTGACCCATAAACCATCGTGCTCCAGCTGTCCAGCGTTCTGGAGACCCTGGACCGCAGATGCACCATGTAACTTTCGATCTTCGATATAATCTCGCCTGTCAGGCCGACTCGAGTCCTTCTCGCCACCCTTCGTCCAAGAGAAATGTCTTGCAAACCATCCCTTGCTCTGCTTAGGGTATCCTTGAGTGTGACTAGTCAAGCTCTGGTGGTTGGAACTGTGCAACTCTGCTTTGCTAGTTTTTGACTTATCTAGAGTACGATACTCGCCGCTTCCTGGGGTTATGCTGCCGCCCTTGAGCGAGGCTGTGGGGTGCGAGCCTTTCCCGGTAGTCTGCGCTTTGCTAGCGTCCGACTCCGGGACACTGCTCGGCAATGGGATGGAACTGCTGGGCGGGACTAGAAGGTCCGGGTCGCGCCAATCCTGAACACCAATCATAAACCCATCACCGTCGGCCTCTTGTGAAGTAACATCAGGCTTCTTGCGGTCACCAGCACCGCTATCGGCTTTCGCCCGGTTGTTAACACGATCGGTGTCATCCTGAGACATCTCCATATCATCCCAGGGATCCTTCAGGACCCAGTCAATGTTCCCGCTACTGGGAGGTCGTTGGCTATCCTCTGGCAGGCGTCCGCTGTTCCTCCCAATTCCCAGCAGGGACACGAGACTCTGAATGAAGCCTGCCTTGCGGGTCGCCGTGGTCGGTTTGCCGCCAGATGATGTGGCATATCGCGTGGAAGTTGGCGACACAGCCGCGGCGGATGTCATCGTAGGCACTATCTGCTGGTTTCCAGCCGTACTCTGGCTGGAAAGCTTGGTGTGGCGTGGCCCAGAAGGGTCATCTACACTCGAATCTCCCCCGGCCTGCGGAGGAACAAGCGACGAGAGCAGGTGCGCCGTGGTATACGAGGTGAACAGAGAGGGAATTGTTACGTTGGATGTGTCGCCTCGGGCGTACATGGTGATAAGGCTGCCTCCACGGGTATCATCCCCAACAATCAACGCGATTCCTCCACGCCTTTGAGCCCATTTGACCTTCTCTAAGAAGCCGCAGCCACCCCGGCTCAATAGAACAACCTTACCACTGATCTCAGCGCTCTCTTGTAAAGATTGTATATCGGCATGCTCAGTTTGCCTGTTCTGGGGATCCCCGCGCTGCTCAGAGATACCCGGCTCTGCTACTTTAGATTCGGGGAGTGGGTGGTGCAGGTGATCATCCGTGCCATCGTTCGTCGACGGTGTCACAGCACCGTCATTTGTGCTGGCTTGTGAGTCGATGTCCTGCTTAGGATCCGTACGATGCAGATTCGAAGTCGCTGGGTCAGCTCCACCAACGGCCACAGGCTTCCCGAGCATGGCATCTGACGCCGCTGGTATGTCCTGCCTGTGACCTTCGCCCTCCCCCCATCCTGGAATATCTGAACACCCTAGTTCCCCTTCCGCCCCAGCAGTGGTTCTATCTCCGAATCCGCTGCCGATCCATAGCTGACCGCTGAGCCCCTTGTCGGGAAGGGGCGGGCCAAACGCTGCCGGCCGGGCCAAGAAGAATGTCGAGTTATCATCGGTCAGACTGATGATAGCAGACGGTGGGAATAGCGAGGCGGGAATGTTGAAAGAAAAGAGAGCATGAAGTCCCGTCGCTCGACCAGCGAACGAACTGGGGGTGGTCACACGAGACGATGATGTAAGAACAGAAAAGAGAGTGAGGAAGATCGGAAAGAAGATGAAACAGAAAACAAGAAAGATCAAACGTGGCGGTCGCATAGTTGAGCCTTGTCCGAGATAGACAACCAGAAGACTGCCTCTGTCTGACTGGAAGGGAAGTCGTCGAAAATTCCAGGAGAGTTTCAGTGTTAGGTACGATGGCTCGTTTTGTTGTTGACTGAGAGAGCTATGACCAATCGGACGGTCGTCGAAGGAGATTAAGGCGGGCACTCATCGAGAGGGGAGGGAAAACAACACAAGGGAAAGGCGAATCAAATTAACGATGTTCAGTCAGCACCCGGGGACAACAGATGAAGGAGGGAAAAAGGAGCTGCAGAGAGTCATGAACGATGCGACCGGGGAGGGTGGTGGAGAAGGGGAGAAAGGAAGAGAGTTTAGTTTGTGAGGTGACTCCGTTCGAGCGCCTGGAGAGCGTCTCCGTCACACGCAACAACCGCAGCACAGCCTCGGAGTCACGGGATAGTGGGTATGGTGCCTCAGGCAGGACGATCAGGCAACGCCGGTCGAGAACGACTAATGGTTGTTGGGTATTATTTCTTCCCCAGGATCGTTTGCCGACCTGGCGACCGTACTAGTGGAGTCCACATTCCTTGTTTGTTTGTCGTGGTTTCTCCCATGTCTTACGACTCGGCATATCGTACAATATCTGACTACGTATCACCGGACACCTGCAATATCCCCAGGCTACCAAGTCGGTGATATTCCCCGTACGAGACCCAAATTTTCAAGAACACTGGCTCCTGTCTGGAGTCTGAACAAGGTAAGAAATCGTCTCCCGCAGATCATGCTGTCATCGGCCCCCACCCCACACCAACGGATTGCATTTCGATCGTCGCCCTACGCGCATTCACGGGACCACTCTGCCCTAGACTCGATTTGTGTACTAGTGGAAAGAACATCCAGGGATGGCCATTCATCTCGAGATTAATTGTCCACGTGACGTAACGTTCCCACCTTCTACTTGTGTCACTAGTACTTGTATCGTTCTACGTCAACTTCTATAGAATATGTTGTTGTATTCCTCAAGACTTCCAGGTTTATGTCCCTGGAGCCTGAAGTTGAGTACTACTGTGGCTGTTGGAATGTGCTGAGTCATATTTTGCTCCTGAGCCCAATTTTCTATAGCCATCCAAACAGACTGGCCATATCACGAAAAGGTTTCCACTTGAAGAGTACTTACGCAGTACACAAGTACCAAATAGTTAACAACCATTTCATGGTGTTATGGGTCTGTTTCCCCTTGCGATGAGCAAAGGTGGAACCCTCCACGAACGTGGGGTTGAGAAATTGTGGCGGTCACCGAACAAGGTCGTGGCTGGTGGTTCCAATTAGTACGCAGTAGCTTATTTGGTCCCGTTTGGGGCTAGTGACATGGTGGGTACCACGAACAATCGTCTTCTTTGACTTGTTCAAGATGCACAGAGCAAAGGCAGGATGAAGGTATCCAACCTCATTGTCCCAAACTGAACCAGCTTTGACCCTTCCATCACTGGTCATTGTAAATCTGACTGGATGGCATCAGTGTAATATAAGGCGTACAATCGCCCATCGTTGCGGTATATATCTATGTCTACGGCTGGGTGTCTACAACCTCAATAACATTGGTTCGTGAACTTGAAAACAAAAAAAAAAAAAAATATACATCCAAAAGCTGATTATACATCCTGTTTAAGGATTGATCTCTCCCCTCACAGCACCCCACAATGTCACATCTCCTTCACAAGGTGAAAGAAGCCGTGACTGGCCATCACCACGATTCCAAGGGTATGAGAGCCTGTCGCTGTGAGAGTCCATATCTACCGTGGCTGACAAATGACTTCTTGTTTAGAGCATCGTAACCAGGCTGGAAGTTCTGACGCTGGAAAACACGAATCATGATACTGGCCATGGATCTAGACCCACGACCAGTATGGGTCCAATACCGGCGACTACGGATCTCACGAATATGGATTGAAGACGGACGCGGGCAGCAATGGATCCAATACTACCAATTCCGGTAAACCTAGCCCAGGCAATTATGTGTCTGGTGCTGGTGAATATGGCTCTCACCCTGGAGCGGGTCATTACGGAACAGGCACCGGCGATCTTAGCTCTCAGGCAGGCGCTGGCGGCTATGGTGGTTATGGATCTACCCCAGGCCGTTATAGTTCAGGCACAGGCTCCTATGGTTCCCCTGGTGCACCACCAGGAGGACCAGGCGGTACACAGCGTAACCAATGGTAAACAGCTTTCAATGATAGGTGTGTTCCGCGCTTGTTAAATTGTTCCTTGTATCATCAAACTTGCCCAGTGATTCTCATGCTGTCTTGACATGATCAGAAAGATGTAATAAAAGGCTGCGTTCATGCCATCACTTTTTGTCTAATAAATAACTATATGCGTGTATTTCAATGCTTTGGTTGAATATATATCTAGTATTCGTTGCTGCTCGAAACAATAGGATTTAACTCCCATCCAGACAACTGATCCTTCCTGCTACTAGTCCGCATGAGTACTAGGAGGTATGCATAAGCATCGCTGGGCTGTACCTTCCTTGTCTTTTCTCTAATCTGAGAAATGGTCATCTGTTTGTTACGTTGTACATTGACCATATCGCATTACAATGCGGATTTCCCGGCAGACATGAACTCGTGCTAACATCTATTGTTTTTATGCGTATCCAACAGACCTCCTGGCGATCTCGTGGAATACGTGGGAATGACTCTTGGTTGAGATGTCGGATGAAGTGAGGACCAAGAAAAACCGTCGTCGTAGGCAGTTCTCCTCGCAGAGGCCGATCAAGCGGGACTAGCACCTCTGTGTTGTTACTGATGCCAATTTCGACAACAGGGCAAAGGTCTCGCAGGAAGAAGGGTGTCGTGACCATCGAGAGCATCGCGCCAGGAAGAGCTCCTCTGGGCGCCTGGCGCCCAATTCCCAGTGCCACCACTCCGTGTCATCATGTCGAGAACAGAGCCATCACACCATCTTCAAGTGAACGGCCAAGGTCTGCATCAAAGTGCGACTCGTGGCATGTTAGTCAGTACCTAGCAATTATACGTGATCTCTGCGCGCATTCTGACTCCCCATCCTGCTTCAGTCTTCTGCGTCGCGTCTCTCCACACTAACACCAGCACCTCAGCTCATCCCCTTCAAAACAGACGCCTTCCCCCTTCAATCAGTCTCCAGAAACACCAAACCCAGGCGCTTTTCATCTTTCCTTCCACAAACTCCGCTCCCGAATAGTCGATCTCAATCCTCACTACACTTGATCACGCGGTCTGGCCCTCTCGCAGAAAAAGCACAGTCTCTCCCAACCACTCTTACCCCTCCTCTACCGGTCGAAGACAATTACCTTACACCCAGAATGGCCTTTAGAAGATCCTTTGCTAGGCCTCACTGCCAGGCCTTCAGGTCCGGAAATACACACGATCCCATGTACCAGGATGACGTTTATGAATTGCGTGGTTTTGATGATCTGCCGTCGTCACAAGCCATCTGCTTGACCAAGTTTGCCAAGGCGCACCCCCGAAACAAAGGCAATAAGTCCTGGAAGCCTTTGCAACTAGAAAGCACCGAAGACAGCGATCGGACGGACAGTCAAAGCCCAATGGCCCTCTTCGAGACGGGCCGAAGTGAGCCTCGCTCTCGATTGTCTGCCCTTCATCGTGCGTATAGTGGTGATTGTCATCTGAACAAGCACAGTGAACGGGTCCTGGCACCTACTCGGTTTCATTCGCAATCGTACGATTACAGTCCAGAAGTACAGCCTGGGGAAGCGGCATGGCTGACGAATGCCAACGCAATTCACTACCAAGAGAATCCTCTTAATTATTCCCACAACTACGGTTTCCCTTATTCCTACCCACATTCACAACAACATAGCTGCGTATCGGAGAGTCCCTTCCTGAGAAATGATGACTATCACAGCTCGGAGCACCTTCCCTGGTCGACAGATCTACATTCGATCTCCAATGGGCTGTCTTTGATGGGTGTATCGCAGCCAAACGTTTACAACCAGAACTACATCGCGGATGGTAGCATCATGACGGACTCCTCTCTGAATATCTACAGCGCCAGTTTTGACCAGCCGGACAGCCGATCTCCTTACGAATCAGTACCTGTTCACTATGATGCCCTCGCTCATGAGAGCTTGTTAACTCGGCACCCATCGCTCTCGGCGTCATATGAAGATCGATCGAGAGATTTCTCATCTATCTCGTGGGACCCCTCTTTGAATGCTGCATATGAGCATGTATCGAGCCCTAAGCCAAGTACACCTGCGATGGAGTGTCAATCACAGACGCCGGCTTTGTCCTACTTTCAGACATTGAATGATGTAGATGCTCCACAAATGCCTCGTGCTGAGGCCCCAGGTCCTGACCATGAAAGCTTTGATAAGGATGACAAAGGCTATACTCAAGAAGAAAAACTTGCATTGCTTACAGGGGCTGAATATGAGCGGATTACTGCGGATCAGGATAAATTCTCGGTCACCCAAATGGAAGCATGCGATGCACACGCCCAGGGGACTACAACTATGGATAGCTCATCGGATCGTGTCTCTGATCTAAGCGGCGAGCCAACAACCACAGATTCAATCAATTCGGGGAACGTTGATATCCGAGCAACTTACCCGCTAGAAATGACCGAGAAGTCGTCGAGATTGGGTCCTGTCTGGTACGATTTCACTGAAAGATGGAAAGGAATTCCCGCGGCGGGCG
This sequence comes from Aspergillus bombycis, assembly GCF_001792695.1. NCBI lineage: Eukaryota > Fungi > Ascomycota > Eurotiomycetes > Eurotiales > Aspergillaceae > Aspergillus > Aspergillus bombycis. The sequence goes on from NW_019170077.1 coordinate 122,426, forward strand.
TCCCAGGATACCTAAACTTAATGACTAGCAAACGCATCAGACCTCCGCCTGGACTCTCTGAGCCAGTGGTGCATAATCCAACAACATGGCCTTTGGCTTGCAGAAATGATCCCCTGGTGACTCAGAGAAGACTTGATGAAGCCAATGAATGGTTCCGCAAAGATGCCCGAGGCCAGGAGCAACTTCGAGGACAAGTCACAGATATCGCGCAGAACTACGCCGAAAGAATTGAGGGGCGTAGTGGAACAACTCGCGCGCTACAGGAAAGTACAACTGCGAAGCAAATAAGTTCCCTAATCGGCAACGTCATCATTAATCTACATTTCTACGTCTCTGAGAGCTCGTCGCGAGACTCAGCAGGTTTCGCAGACTTTGAAGATGTGGAGAGTTGTTATTGTGAACCCAGCCTGGGCGGACGCCGCAGTTACTTCGACCGAGACCCATCTAACCACTGGAGGCTTCGTTTGGATCGGGCTCATTCGACTATGAGTAACATGTCAGAATCAAGTCCCTCATCCTCTCACATCAGGGCTCCATGACCTCACAGCAGCCAAAAATATGCTAGGCCGATATCTACGTAATCAGTGGATCGATATCACCAACAGACGATGAAAGGCTATCGGAGGCTTTAGAGGGCTTGGAGCGTTGATTTGAGGTTAGGTAAGCAAGCAATCAATGATACCCTCTGGTGTTGGTTACTGATCTTAACTTTCTTCAGTTTCCGTAAGTCTCGAAGAGACTCATGGAGGCAATGAACAGAACTAGGAAGCAGGACGGCTGGTACCGGGTATGTCAGTATCTATCTCGAAACTAACATCACTACTGATTCGATATTTATAGCTCAGATACCGTGGGAATTGGGTGTATTCTGCATTCCGCGCGGCAAAGTATGATTACGCCTTGCTTGAGGGATCGCAGTCTAGAGGGCTCATTGGGGTATTTGAAATGCTTAGAAAAACAAAGGCTTCCTTAGTTGTTCTGCAGTGTGATAACAATCATAGCAGTTTTCCACTCATTTCTCTCCTACAGTAGCAGAAGAAGGGTATTGATAATCTGCCATTTGTGAGGAACTTGAATTCCATCCAGGCCCATTCCCAAACATATAAATGGACTTGCCATCATACCTCCAGCTACCACTGTCAGAAGATTTTCATGACTAGCATCATGTCGCCCGTGCAGCATTCAGAAGATATCCACTCGGGGACTTCCTTCAGGATCAATCCCTGCTTCACCTGGCAGGCAGCTATACGTGACAGTCGCCCATTTAATTAATAGCCGTTGGAAAACTGCGGATTCTTGACCATAAAATCCAAGATGCAGTTTCATGAGAGAGGGTCCAGAATAGCATATACCCATAATCATATAGAATAAGATAGCTATCCGCTAGGAAGAAGATGCAAAGAAAGTAAGCAGGACAAATGAATCATTAGGGTTAATGGTATGAGCAACAAACAATTTAGCTCGGGATCCAATACCTAATACAAAACTCCACATAACCCAAACTACCGAAAAGTAGCAAGACAGACCCCTATAACTAGAAAAAAAAAAAGAAAAGAAAAAAATGCCGATTCCTTTCCCACGGCTTGTCTTATCACTTATCACAATTCACATAATCAATGGTGCAAATACATGACCGATAGGGAAAGTGGCCATTAGTTGGATCACAGCGCATGAGCTTTCCTTTATACTCCATGTCTATACTGAATCAGCAATACGTTCTTCTCTGTACTTTCTCTGTTCGACAGGGCTGGATAGTTAAATAGCTGAGTAATTGCCAAAGCGTACCATATCCCTGTTTCATTGCATTGACACATTTTAGTTCCAGCCCCGTTAGCGCACAGGCATACTGGCTGCATTCGTACTGTACGCAGGTGTACAGGCCCCGTTGTCCGGTTTGAACGGGTTTCCCGCGAAGGTCGAGGCCTGCTGCTAGGCCTAGGAAGGATGTGAGGGTTGCGAGGAGGAGCATTTTAGTTAGGGTACCCTGTAGTGAACTCAGAGAGCTTCAGGTAGAATAAGGATAAGGATATGGATATCATAAACTAGAGCCTCTTTGGGGTAGAAAACCGGTTATCCAAAGGGAAGGTTCTAATAGAGTAATAGAGGCTCAGAGATAACTTCATATGAATCTGGAGAATTTAGGACATGGCTTATATACCCAGATATCTGTGGTAATGGCTTACTGCTAGGAGACTGAAGCCTGGATCCCTAGAGCATCTGAGTTTAGATGAGAGATGGGATGGTCCGGTGATATTTTACAATCTGATTATTTTGTAATTTCAGTCGCGTCATGTTACACCTTCAGGTGAACAGGTTCGTTAGGATTGGTTTTATTCGCTTTTTCTTGGGCTTTCGTGATAGTGTTCGCCATGGTTCCGGGGTTGTATGTACACGATGCTAGTTTCTCTTCTAACTATCCCATGAACAAGCATTCTTGTTTCGACGGGCTCCGCTTGAAACAGGCAATTGATTTATCTCTTGGGGTGATCACTATCCTTGAACGCTGCCTGGAGCAATGAATCTCTGGATCGAACCGTGTTATGCTTTATACATACTACTCGTACCGTAGGCTATCGTATGACCAACCATGTCTTGCGACTTTCAACAAGGCAACCATGGTGGCATGACGCCTTGATTATGCGTGGTGATCTGGCCAACTCTAGACAGGCCGAGAGGTGGAATAGAGACACAGCAACTCATGGTACCTGCCAAGGTTAACTTTCCGCGGCGATCAAAACTGTAGATCAAACCAGGGTTCATCTCGGCGCATCTCTATTTCCTACTTCGAGATCTTTCACCATGAACAGTGCTGCCTAGACTATGTCACAGATTTAGAAGCCCTAATGGAAAGTACGCAATGGACCCCGTATGTGAAGCGCGAATTTGTAAAACGCGGGTCGTAGTTAAATGAAATGCGATACTGACTAACAAAACTATAAGATCCCTGATACACACTTCAAAACTTTTGAGACTGCCACACCTTTTGGAACACACGATGCAGTTCAATGTGGTTAAGACTGGAGAAGCACCACATCTCACATAGCCGTTAGAAAGCCGCTCCCCCCGGTGATGGTCGCAGTGGCAAGGGTTGTTACCCGCGACGCTTCGGATCCGCTTGCACTGGCTGAGGTGGACGCCCCCGACGATTGGGTTCCACTTTCACTGGCTGTAGTGGACGCTCCCGACGTTTGGGTTCCGCTTACACTGACTGGGGTGGACGTCCCCGTAGTAATAGATCCCGTGGCAGTCTGGCCCACGGTAATATTAGGCGCAGAACTCCAGCCAGCAGGTAGGCTACTGCTTGGCTCGATTTCCGTGACGTTGGAGGATGTGCTGTTGAAATTGGTGGGCGCCATAGCAATCCACTTGTCATCCAGATTATAGACAACATATGCCGAGCGTAGCAGGGTGTCACCCAGCAGCAGCGGCCTGTTCTTTTGTGGTCCCATGCCAAACCAACAAACTTCTATGCCTTTCGTATCTGTGATCTGTGTGCCATTGGGGAAAATCCCAGGGATAACGAACTCATATATAGGAGCAGCGATAACCACCCCTTTAGGACCTCCAAAGCCGAAGTTGAATGTCGCATTCACGGACCTCAACTGACAGTCGACACGCCCATCGTCCAGAACACCGGCTGCTTCGGCTATCTCCTGATATATCTCATCCGGAATCAGAATCCCTGGAAAGCCAGCGTCCAGAATGGCATATTCCTTGAAATCCTGGCCGGAGATTGCAATTTCTGCACCACTAGAATTCGTGAGCGAGAAGGAGGTCCATGTCACGGCTAAATCTGTGAAACCCCCACTCGCGTTCGGCTGCATTGGCAATGCTACCAAGTCATCATGGTATTTATCAGAATCGTATCCCCCAAAAAGCACACTTCCGGTGCTCGAATCTAGCTTCTCGTTAGCAGGCGTATCGCAGTATGTGATGGCTCAGAGGTCATACTAAGATCATCAAGCCACAGGCTGTATGAACGACTCTTCGTCAGACCCTGCTCCACCATCTGGTCCACGAAGCTGGTGCTGTTGGATTCACTCGATGCAAACCCAATGCCCATGACGCCAGTATTAAACCCTGCCGCGTCTGTTGCTACTCCCATCTCAAGGTCTTTAATCGTCATGTTACCAACAGAAAAGTCATCCTTAACCCAGTCACCTTTCACTCCTATACCCGGGGTATCAAAAGATATCTGGAAGCCTCCTTTGTCTGTTACAGTCGCTGTGCGAGAATCGTTTGGGCTGTCTGGGACAGACTGGATGTTAGCGGGCTTTCACGCAACAGAAAAAGCAAAAGGGAGTAGCAGCGAGTAGCTCTAAGTAGAGGCCCAGTTTTAAACTTACATGCACCTCCCAGGCAGTAAGACGTGTTGGGGTCACAGGAACGTACCCCAAAAGCCCAGACATCACTGCTAGCGGTATCCAACTGCAGCTGGACAACTTGCGCCGGGGTGCCGATGGAGACATTGACATAATACAAGCCCGCTGGTATAAAGTTCCCTAGTTCGACACTAAAGGAGCCATTGTTCGAAGCAGTCTGTCTTCGTGACAAGCCCATCTTAACAACATTTGGAGAGCCTAGGGCCCATGCTGCCAGAGAGATTTGCACGATAAGACACTTGTAAGACAACATCATCCTCATGCTGAAATTTCGAATGGACGTAGGGGGTATAAGGCGGACTGGTAATTGCGAAGCAGATCGGTCAAACTAGCCACTTCCGTAGTCTTGATCATGTATCTCAATGGAAAGGATATCCATCTGTCTTTCCGGTCAGTACAAGAGAAAGTAATACCAGGGCAATGTGCCGTGGAATAAGACGATGGATTTTATATCCTGACTTCCATCCTCTGCGTAAGAACCATCTGCTGCAAATCGGATATGGTTCCCGCCGCTGTAAACACCAAGAATCCGTACCGAATGGCCCAGACCCGAGAGAAAAAAAGCTTCGGCCTGCTATCCGCCTCATGATCTTGGCTCCGATCCACTGGAGACCGTGAAGCGTTCATACTTATGAGTCGCATGATCTTTGTTCCAATCCACTAGATACTATGAAACTCAATTCATTGATTAATTGATTCTAGCCCATCCGTAAGAATTTTAGCAGATCAAGAAAAGCTTGCCTGGAGGTGGCGAAAGAGAGGTATAACCGTGGCTTAATGCCGGGCCAGAGAGAGATCATCTAGTATTTGACTCCATCTTCCTGCCATTCGTCTCTTGCAGGCAGGCATGGCAGCCACCAGGTCGGTGGACTCAACCGGAGCAGCGGGGGGGTTCTAGATGTGGCCGGGTTCATAATGCATCGAGAGTCTCATGATATGCGGCCAGTTCCGTGACGCAATCTACCCCCGGATTTGAACGTTCATAAATGGTTGACCTGAAGCCACTCTCACCAAACTGTGAATTCGAGATCAGGACTGTGATACCCATGAATACCCCTATGGAACGATAGGAAATTAATAGGTGGATTTTGGAGGTGCCTGCGATCTCGGTATATTCTTTTGTTCTAGTGCGCAGCGAAAGCTATTGAGAATAGGGTGATATGATCTCTTCAGCAGCAACCTGCATTGGAATAAGGAGACTATATTATTAATAATACATAGAACCTTTTAGAATAATATTACTATGTAATCCTAGCTACGAGAAATGGCTAGTGCCATGTGGTTTAGGCAGTTCTATAAAGGTGCCGCAACTACGATATAGATAAGTACTGGGCTACTAACTCCCACTACACTATACAAAGAAGAGGAACGGCTATCAGCTTGTCATGGCTCGATTCTCAAGGTACTAATGCTAAGATCTCTTGTTCAATGAGTCACACTCCCGTTTGTTCCGTTGGAGACCTTCGTTCCATTGGCGACCTTCGCTCCGTTGTGAACTGCACCTGTCCCGGGGACGATGCGTCCACTCGCATCCAGAAACTGAAACACCTCAGCATACAGGGACCCATCGCGAACCGCCTCATAAATGATCGAGACCCAGGATCCGATTGTCTTCTTCGGACGACCATCAATGACGTTCCCTTCCTTGTCCCCAGCCACGGGATGCTCGACGAGGCCGCGGTGGAGCGGTACACCCAACGTCTCCCGCACAAAGCGGTAAATCATTCGGGTTCCCTGCCCCAGATACTGGGCGGTGGAGGGCTGTTTGAAGAATGCATCGCGGTGTTGCAGATATGACTGCAGAATGAGCGACTCGAAGGCTTTGGTCAAGCCGGTGACCTTCTCAACAGGCAAAATTATGGGAATGTGCTGCGAGTTGACTAGCACAGCGACTGCTAGCGACTGCGCGGCCTTTGCGGCGCGCTCAGCTGCATCGTATGCTGCGTTTGCGTACCAGGCTTCTTCGAACTCTTTCCAGAAGGTGTTGAAGAACCGGTCCCTGCTGGCTGGGTCATGCGTATCGACGAATAGACCGGTGATAATGAGCTTGCGGGCAGGGGCTTCTAGGCTAGCGATGAAGGTGCGGTGGAGAGCTCGCAGATCTACACCCTGGCAGGCGGTGTAGAGTGCATTGGCCACAATCAGGGAGAGGACCTCAACGGCTGCCATTGTCTGGCGTGCAGAGAGAAGGCCAAGCGAATTGACAGCCTGGTTGTGCATCTCAGCAGACTGGACGTGGTTGCTGACGGGATTGGCCAGGAATCCTAGCTCGGATGTATAGGCAGCGGTATTGACATCGATACCCTTGAGACAGAAAGATAGACTAGGATCATCGGCAGCAAGATTAGGCGGAAGACCATTGTTCAGACCGTGATTGATTGCTTCGGTAGTTTGACTAAACAATAACTTGCCGATAGATTGTAAAGCAAGACGGATCTTCTCCGTAGCGGATGTAACAGCAGCCGCCTGGAAGTTCGCGCCGCAGTGGATATCGTCATCTAGAGTATTGACAACCGGATTATCAGAAGTCGAATTCAATTCGACTTCCAGCTGTTTTTCAGCAGTGAGAAGATCCTCGAGCTGTGGCGACAACCATTGAGGAGAGCTGCGCAATGCATAGCGCTCCTGGGCTAGTCCGGAACTGAAACGATCCTTTGTCTGCTCTAGTCCATACGAGAGCTGTGAGCCATACAGAAAGGTTCGGATATTCTGCGCAGCCTCAATTTGGCCCTGGTGGGGGCGCACAGCGGCAATAAAAGGGTGGGCCCATTCATTGTTAGCGTATAGAACCTCGGACATCAGTGCAGTCAATAGCTGCGAGACTAGAGCAAGCTGATTTGCTTCATAAGAAGCTAGACTAGCCACGGCAGCGGCAGCGGCAGTTCCATTAATCAGAGATAGACCCTCTTTCGGACCGAGGACGATAGGCTCAATCGAGGCTTCCTTGAGTGCTTGAAACGCGGATAGAACGCGAGGGGCGTCTCCCTTTAGACCCCCAACGCGTACATAGACATCTGGATTCCCTTGAATGGCTCCAGAAAGATATGATAGAGGCATCAGGTCTCCAGAAGCCGAGATTGAGCCGCGTAATGGGACAATTGGTACAATATCATGATCCAACAGCTTGATCATGGTATCAACAACATTGCGAGTCATTGCCGAATGACCACGGATATTGGCGTTGCACCGAACTACAGTCATAGCTCTCGTCCAGGCGCTCGGCATACTGTGTGATTCCAAGTATTCGTGTTTGCTGGAACCGGTTTTGTCTTCCTCGGTCAATACAGCACTCTGGGTGTGCTGCATCAACGCACGCTGTAGCCCGTACAGGTCTGTGGTGCGTGTATCAGCACTGCCCCCGAACCCAGTATTAACGCCTATGTTCCCCGGGTCAGCACACATGCATCTTCAAAGCACAAATTAAAGTGCCAGTGATGACGAACCATAGAGATAGTACCCCTTCGACAGATAGTCTTGTAGGGTCTCCACACTCTCTTCAATGCCCTGAGTGACATTGGTTTCCTCTGTGACAGCTACGCGCACACCGTTTCTAAAAGGTAGCGGTCCTATATGTAAGCATTACGGATAGATATCAGGAACAGACTATGTCAAGTACTGACCTTGCGATAGCGACAATTGCCGCCACATCTAGCGTTTTGCCGTCTATTTGAATAGTACCGGCTTTGATATAGGAATTGAGTCTGGCCCATGACTGCAGAGCTTGTTGTGCATGAGGTGTCGGCCATTGATGGTGGACATCATACACCCGCTCAGGAAGTGTGCTGCCCATGACGAATGATTTGGAAACGCGAGATATAGAGTGTGAGGAGAAGACAGAGATTTGACGATCTAGAGAAGAGAGATGTCCTGGTTGACGTTTCTCGGCGACCAGATAGCCTCTTTATATCCCATGGCCCATAAGGTACAGTACTCGATTACGACTTTGACAACTTGGTGAAGTCTTTCATAACGAGAATACGAATAACTCCGATGGAGGTGAATTCGAAGATGAAGGTATCCACAGCAATACCGTCGGAGATCCGATCAGACAGTTGAAGTGATCGAGGTGATCTAGACTATGAGAATATCTGCCACACGCAAAACACAAAAAAAGCCTGTTTCGTAATGGTTGTGTTCTTTTGCACGGAGGAATTGGTGGAAGCGGGAGTGGAGCGGGCGAGGGCGAAGGAAGGATGGCGATAGACCAGCCACTTCTCACCATACCTAAGCGTCCAGGAGGACATTAGGGCCGGTGGTAAGGCGGATAGGAAAGGAGCCCATAACATGAATCAATCATGGTGTTATTGATTGTTTGACAATTACCGGCGCATCCTGAAGGATGGCTCAATGCAATTCAGCGCAGTAGTGTTACTCAGGATCAGACCCCCGCATTGATTATCGGAGAGCAAAGGTATCTTGGTCAAGCTCTAGCCCTTCATCGGCAAGGAATTGAGCCATAAGTCGAACTAAGATGCACCTTCATCAGGATCACGTAGTATTACCGCTCCGAGATATAGTGATTAGTCCAGCGCTAGAAAGTTTGGTTTGATTAGCCTGCTTATTCTCGGTGGGAAGAATCCGGCTAAATGCAAACGGTTTGTTCCTGTCCTCAAATTCGAGGTCCCCAAACTTGTCTTGAAGGAGAAGAGTCCCTAATAGTTCAGAGGTCTGTATGCCGTCCAGCACGCTTGGTTGTTCTGGCTTGAAACTTCTCACCAGAGACAAGAAAATGATGTCGCGTTTAGAGCAGCGAAGCTGCAGGTATGCATTGTATCGCTCGACAAGCGATGAATTGAGTTCTTCTAAACCCAATTATTCATACCTGCATGATACCAAGAGATATCTTTGTGTAAGACAAAAGTACCAGACCCGTCTTACACCATGGCGCTAGAGTTAATCATGCCCGGGAGGATGAAGAGCAAGGATAGGATTCCATCTTACTCCTGATGTTACCATGGGGTGAGGTGTAGATTATGAGGCGCGCGCTAATCTAGTTAGCCGTTTCAATCACCGTCCGACGGGGTTTGTCCGGCGGCTCGGTTTGCGCAGGAGAAAAGTGGAAAGAGCATTGATTCAAGGTCTCGCTACTACAAGTAGTACTAGTACTAGTACTAGTAGTTACCTGAGCGTTTGCATGTTCGCCATCAGCGTCGTGTTTGTCTTGGTACTATAGTAGGTACTCTTGGCCAAGGCGTCGGACGGTAAACTCGCCCCGACGTACTACTATGATTAGTGCTAAAGTAATTCCCCCACCTCGGGTCAGATTTGAAAAAGATATGTGATAGTACTCATACTACTAATTACATACATTGAGACTAGTACATGTCCGGGGTTCGCACGCGAGATTAGCCTCGTCATTCGCAATTCTAGGGGCTGACATCTTCGTTATTGTACTTGCATGCATGACGACTCTACGGATTGCTATCTATTGGTTGGATCTATACTTAGAGCGAAGGAACTGAGTCGATATTGGTCCGAACCTTATCTTAGTAGCTAATCAATAGCCCCTTGGCGATGTTGCTGACTGCGATACTAGTTTACACTAGGCCGTAATTACCGGACTGAAAGTTTTCAATTCTCAGTATAGTAATACAACTTATACAAGGGCCGGCAGTAAGCAAGGCAGGACAACTTCAAGTACTACTGGACGGAGGCGAAAATGTAACCCCCGTCTTGCCATCGCGCATTCAGCAGTGATAACCAGACCATCCATAGACTACTAGTATTGATCCATCTCTCAATATTCGAGAGATTTCTCCCAGGCGGACAACATGGCCCCCACCAAGACTGCTGAGGAGGCGATATCCTCTCCGGCGGAGGGGGATGAAGTGCTAAATCCAAACGAAGTGTTTTGGGATGGCGGCCAAGATCCATCCAATCCCAGAAATTGGAGCGCTGTGCGCCGATGGTGCCACATTGTTGTCGTCTCGCTATTGACCTTCGTCACGTAAGTGCTTAACTCCAAGTATTGCTCCTACGGCTTTGTGTCTCTTCCCCCGTCTTATCTAACCTCCGCACTAATGATGTCCCTCGCTCTTGTTCGCCGGTCTATAGATCGATGGGCTCGTCGATGCTGGCTCCTGCAGTACCAGATGTGATGAGAGCGCTTCACTCCGACAATGCTGAGCTGCAATCCTTTGTCGTATCTATATATGTCATTGGCTTTGCCGTCGGCCCACTGGTGGTAGCGCCGCTGTCCGAGCTGTTCGGCCGCGCAATCGTTTACCATGTGTCGAACGTGGTGTTCCTCGGGGCGACCATCGGGTGCGCTCTCAGCACCAATGTAGGCATGTTCCTTGCCTTTCGGTTACTCTGTGGCTGTGCTGGAGCCGCGCCTTTGGCTCTTGGGGGAGGTTCTATCAGTGACATTATGGAACCGGAACGAATGGGCACTGCGATGGCTGTCTGGGGCTTGGGATCATTGGCACCACCGGTAGGGGATCTCCCACGAATATCCTTTGGCGAGATGCTCCCCGATAAGACTGACCGTGGATGATCGTTTGTGAGAGATGTAGGTTTTCTCTCCCATCGCAGGGGGCTACCTCAGTGAAGACGTGGGATGGAGATGGATCTTTTGGGTGATAGCGATACCGGTATGTTCCTCCATAATGGTGCGCGGCGAAAGATATCGAGAATTGGTTGGGGGGGGGGAGTTTGTGGCCTCTTCAGCAACCACATAAATTAGACTAATGACAATACTTCGTTGATAATAGATGGGACTCCTCACGATAATGTCACTGTTTGTTCTCCAGGAGACTTACGCCCCAGTGCTGCTAGCACGCAAAGCGCAACGTCTACGCAAGGAGACAGGTAACCTGGAGCTAAGGTCACGACTAGACCAACAGCAACTCTCCCGGAAGGAAGTAATTATCGGGACCCTCGTGCGGCCACTCAGAATCCTATTGACGTCGCCCATCGTGATGTTACTTGCGATTGACATGGCCATAGTCTACGGTTACCAGTACCTTGTCTTCACCACACTGTCATATATCTTCCAGGACCAGTACCACCTGTCAACGGGTGTCTCCGGGCTAGTCTACTTGGGCAATGGGATTGGAACGATTCTAGGTATCACGAATCCCACACCAACTCCCTAAGTTCCCCCCTCACTAAAAGAAACCAGGCATCTTCGTAATCGGCCACGCATCCGACAAAGTCACCGAGCACAGGAAGAAAAAGGCTTCAGATCCGGATGAAAGCCTTCCACCCGAAGGCTGGCTCTGGCCCATGCTTCCCGCGGGCATGCTTGTCCCCGCCGGACTCTTTTGGTACGGCTGGTCATTGCAAAGCAACGCATTCGTCGTCGTACCGCTGGTAGGGCTAGGCGTGTTCGGCTTTGGCATGATGGGTATCTTCCAGCCGGTGCAGATCTACGTGGTCAACGCGTTTGGCAAGCATGCCGCCTCTGCTATGGCGGCGACGGCCGTGCTGCGAAGCCTGGTGGGCGCTTTACTGCCGTTGGGAGGCCAGAGGATGTACGATGCGCTTGGAATGGGATGGGGGAACAGCCTACTGGCTTTTATTGCGGTGGGACTCATGCCAGTCCCGTTTCTGTTGATGAAGTATGGAGCACGCCTGAGACAGTGGGATTCAAATCTCAGGTGAACTAAGAGCGCAACGCAGAGTATTGGTGCTTTAATTAGATCTTGGTATATATGAGGGTTATCTTTGTTACCATCGTATAAGTGTCAAAGATTCCATAGCCGTTCTAATCGAATGTTGTCAATACCACAGGTGCTTAGCATTTAGCTACAAATTGCTTTATGCCAGTTATGTGAGCATCGTAATTCCAGCGTTGCTTTTTGTTGGGGATTCACCCCGGACTACTTTCGTCTGTGGGGTAGCCAGAAAACTTTTGCTCTCACAACAAAAAAGAAGAAAAAACAAGGTGGGATAAAAAAGAATGAAATGTATTGTTTTTCACCTAATCCAAGTTCTAGAAGCAACATTCCTGTCTTGTGTATGTGTCTGTATCCAAAGCCGTATATCTTAATTTCTTAAACTAATGACATATCTCCCTCTCATGTTTCTGAAAAAGCGCGTCGATCTAGAGAGGCGAAAGTTCAAACAGTACCAAGTATAGCTTTTCGATAAATCTGTGGGGTTTTGAAAAGGAGGTAATCTAATCTATTATGATAACCGCATATATAGAGGGAAAGCTCCCTAACATCCAAACTGGGTTGCACACATGAACAGGAGCATTTTAAGTTGAACCCAAGGTCCTCCATCACGGGTTAGGTTTCTCCTCTCTTGTGATACGAATCAAACAGGTGAAAGCAGTAGCCGAGAAGAACAATGCTCCGGCCACCAGGTAAGGCAAACCTTTTCCAAGCCCTTCCTGTCGCAGGCCTTGCCGAAACGCAGCCGCCAGAATGGGTCCTGCGACTAGCGATCCGATACCCTGTGCCAGACCGATCCCGGAGTTGAGTACTCCTACCTGAGACGGAGAGACCAGTGCTGTCGCTAGACTCCGTAGCGCCGAGTAAAATCCCCATCCAAATCCAAAGAAACACACCCCAGCGACAAATACACCAGGCTGTGCGGCCAGGGCCATGAGTAAGGCCCCAAGAGTGAGGATCAAGGCACTCCCCTGAACAACCCGGAGGTCTTTGACCGCCGGAGTCCACGACATCTGTCGAGTCAGCTTTGCTGACAGCCAAGGGAGGATTAGCAGGAGAGTAATCAGGTTGATGACACCCTTGAAGGTGACGAGGAAGCTAGCTCGCGGGATACTCCACATGAAGCGGTTTGACGCGTATGGGATGATTAACTGTAGCGCCTGTTTACCTATGCTGGCTAGCAGAAATGTACCCACAATGTAGGCCATGTTGAGGTCCCAGCCGTTCTCGCCGGCGCTCTGGAGGTGCTTCCAGTATCCACTAACGGTGTGTCTCCAATGTTGATACATGGACCGGGGGCAGTCATGCCCTGTGCCGTCGTCGTCGTCGCCGCCACCACCGGCCCACCATAATCCTCCCTGTCGCTCATGAGTATTCGTCGTCTGGTCAGATTTGGGACATTGATCAGGACGTGTCTCGGACACCAATGCAGCCGCCAGTAACCCCCCTAGCTGGACTACGACACCTAACAGGGTCGGCACCCATGGACTGGACATCATAAGGAAGGCACTGATGGGAGTGGCGAGGATTTCGCCGAGTAAGACCACGGCGGCCATGATGTAGAAGATCGATGCCCTAATTATTGCGAATTTGCGAGGGGTGTGTGTTAGTCAACTAGAACGTGGCAATGAGAAAGTCAACGGGGAATGGCGGTCATTGTCGCCCTACCGTTTCTCCAAAGGGACTACATCAGTTATCATAGCGTAGGCCATGGCTGTTGCTGTCTGTGCACCACCGCCAATGATCTGGAAGATGGGTGTCACCCAGATCATCCGCAACGGGATCACGACGTTCCACCAGCATACCAAGCGGATAGCGACCTCCTCCAGCACGAGGCCGGCCAAGCAGAGAAGTAAAATGGGCTTGCGGCCAAAACGATCAGCTGCGAGGCCGTACGGCAGCGCCAGAATGATGCCAGGTAGCTGATCAATGGTATCCTTCCAGCCGATCAGTAGGGCCAGCTCCCCTTGCACCTCGGGGGATTTGCAATCGCCGCCTCCCCCAGGCTGGTGACAGATAAGGGATTCGAATATCGCGATTTGAGGGGCGACGGTCAGAGCATTTCCAAAGTCAGCAGCGACAACCGATATGCCCACGAGGAGGAGAAGGCGTTGGTAGCCCGAAAGAAAGGGCTTGGGTGATGAAACATCATGAATATGTCCTAGGAGTGGCTCCTCCTCCGTAGGCTCCTCAATAGCTCTACGAGTCTGCATGGGATGGATAATTTTGGGGGGCGCCGCCTTGGGGGGACAGGTGGCGCGAATGGAGGGCGTAGTTTGTGCCTGCGACCCCAAAATACTGATGTGATGATACGGGGGATGGCAAATGGGACTACCAGGCTTTCCCCTTTTGCTTGTTTGATTAAGCAATTTTGTCGGGGGCGGAAATAATGACACCCCGTGGTGACATTCTGGCTGATAAGAAAGCAGAGAAGACGGAAGGCCGGCGGGAGACCGAACGAGAGGCTGACGGAGGTCATCTGACACAGCTAGCGTCGCTCACCATGTATACTAGTACTAGTACTAGTACTATGTATACTCCTTCGGTGTACTACGTTGTAAATTGCAAAAGTTGGCCGGTATTGTTCAATTTACAATACCATGATCTCTGGTCTCCAAGGTTTGCTCCTGGCTAGTACTTCTTTAATCACAAAGGAGTGAGAGGCTTGGTACTTTGGCATAAAGGGACTCCTGGCCATTCCAGTCAAGCGTGAGAAAGAATTAGGTGCGTCAAACGAACAAAGCGTGGCATCAATCCGATTAACAACGCGAGATGGCTAAAGGTTTCTGGCAGCAGACGTTTGCCGACGTCCAAACTTCTCCCTACCCTGTCTTTCCTGTCGTGGGATACAAGCCTTGCATTGGAACTGTGATTGACCACGAAATTGACCAGATCGACTTTGGCACCAGCCATGACCAGCCGTACACATTGTCCACCAAGTTATATGCCGCCTGGGCGTTGCTCTTGGCCCAGTATGCCAACACCTCCGATGTGGTGTTTGGAACGATGGTAGATGGCTTGCAGAGTGACTTGAATTGCTCCGAAAATGTTCCGCAAGAGCAAGACGCTCTTCCACTACGAGTGCCAGTCAACTGGGAATGTGACCTTGATCACTGGTTGCAGGCCAACCAGGACCGAGTAGCGGCTATGCAAGAAGCTGATACACCCAGAATACTGGACCAAATCCGGGCTTGCAGTCAACAGGCCAGGGAAGCCTGTGAATTTCGGACATCACTTGTGGTGAGAGATGCTGAACCAGAAGTGTATGAGGTATGCTGAACATGGTTTTCTTCTAATAATTCTCCAATATCGCCTTTGACTCAGATAGACGCTCACACAATGATGGCTAGGGGAACCACCCATTCTCCATTGAACGAGCCCTCCATACGGATTTTCTTGCTCTGATCGTCGAGTGCTTCCCATCTACCCATCGCCGGACACTATTACTACGGCTCCACATCGATGGGGCGGTAATAGATACCTATCAGGCCGAACGCATGGTGCTTCAGCTCACATATCTCATCCGCCAGCTGTGTAACCCCGCTCTACACCGGCAGGAACGGGTGGTGGGGGATCTGGATATTCTGTGTGACAAAGACAAAGCACTAATTTGGAAGTGGAACGGAACTATACCAAGGATGGCTAACACCTGTGTCACCGATCTCTTTGCGTATCAAGTTCAGAGGCGAGGAGATCATCCCGCCGTGCACGCATGGGATGGGGGTCTTACATACGCTGAACTGGATGAACGGTCAACTCGACTGGCCGTATGGCTATGTAAAAGTAAAATTGCAGGCCCGGGGCACATTATACCCATTTGTTTCGATAAGACCTTGTGGACGACAATCACCCTCTTGGCCATCGCAAAGGCGGGCAGTACTTTCATCATGCTGGATCCTCATCAGCCGTTGGGTCGCTTGAAGGCTATAATGGAACAAATTCAATCACCTACAATCCTGGCTAGGCATGACACCGTTCGTCTGGCTCAATCCTTGGCTGGTAACGCTGTCATCGTGGATGAAGAGCTTCTTCGATCGAAACACGAAGTCCCTTCTTCCCTTCACAAGATTTCCATTGCCCCATCCGACCACCTGTATATTGTCTTCACATCAGGGAGCACAGGCACTCCCAAAGGCGTCATTATATCGCATGCCAATCTCTGTACGGCAGTAGGACACCAGGCGCGTGCACTCGGGTTTGACACGGGAGTTCGCACATTTGACTCCTCATCATACAGCTTCGACGCATATGTCTGCAACACCTTCCATACTCTCTTGACTGGGGGTTGTTTATGCGTTCCGTCGGAGAATGATCGCATGAATAACCTGCAATCGGTTTTACAGGTGATGGAGGTCGAATTTGCGCAGCTTACCCCTTCCACATCCCGGCTTCTAGAACCGAGTAAGCTACCACGCCTGCGCACGTTGATTCTGACGGGCGAGAAGATCAACCGCACCGTGCTCGAGCCCTGGTTGGCAACATCCGGTCGGGTGCGCGTCATCAACGTCTATGGCCCCTCTGAGTGCACCATTATGTGTGCGGGCAACCGCAATATCAAGTGTCTTAAGGATGCAGAGAGCGTTGGTTTCGGGTTGGGTGCGAATCTGTGGATCGCTGATGTTAACAATGTCAATCGCCTGGCTCCGATCGGCGCCGTAGGGGAATTGTTGATTGATGGACCGATCATTGGTCAGGGATATCTCAAGGATGCGCAAAAGACCCGAGAGTCATTGGTTCAGATCCCTGGAGGTTATTTGCCAGGCATCACATTGGCCCCAGACCGCCCCGTCTTCCGCACGCGAGACCTGGCGAGGTACAATACAGATGGATCCATAACATTCATTGGCCGCGCCGATACGCAGATCAAAATCAACGGTCAAAGGGTAGAGATCGGGGAGGTGGAGTATCACCTTGGCCAAAGTCTCCCCGAGGGAATGAACGCCGTCGTGGAAGCCGTAGAATGGCCATCGGGTCAAAAGCAATTGCTGGCATTTATTCACCTGCAAGAGGAGAAGAAACAGCAGCTGGTTCAGTGGATCCCGATGTGGGATGAACAATTGGCCGATCGGCTTCCTCGATTCATGATCCCTTCCGCGTATGTCCCTGTCTCTAGCATCCCGATGACGGCGACGGGCAAGACGGATCGTCGGGTGCTTCGAGAGATAGCACTAGGAGCACCGGATCAGTTGCTCAGCGTGCATGACTTACCACAACTAGTAGCAGGGGAGACCTTAGTTAAAGACACAAACAGACCCTTGACCAAAGTCGAAATGATTCTCGGATGGCTATGGGTGGAGGTGCTGAACCTGGACAAAGATGCCGCCCTTGCCCCAGGCGACAATTTCTTTGCCCGTGGAGGGGACTCGCTCGCTGCAATGCGGCTTGTCCGGGCCTTGCATAGCGAAGGATGCAGCAGCATCAAAGTTGCAGATATTTTCCGACATCCACGTTTATGTGATATGGCAGTTGCGATGGAGAAGGGTGAATCGCGGCCCCCATCCAACGTGACACCACCTCCAGCTAGTCCATTCTCCCTTTTGTTGGGTACACCTCAAGATCCCCAGATGATGGGCCAGATTCGCCTTGAGATCTCCCAGCTATGTAGGTGTGAGCCTTCTGAGATTGAAGACATTTTTCCATGCTCGCCAATTCAGGAAGAGATGGCCATCTTGGGTGCCCGCAATCCGCAAGACTTTGTTACACAGGCCGTCTTCCCCTTACCCCAAGGAGTTGATATGAATAGGTTTCGGCGTGCCTGGGAGACTGTGACAATGTCGGCTCCCATCGTCCGAACTCGCATCATAGATACAAAGAAAACCCTCATGGGTGATACGGCGGTCAAATATGATCATGCCTTTTCTCAAGTCGTCGTGAGTAGTCAGGTGCCGTGGACCAAATACTCCGACCTAAATCAGTGCTTGCAAGACGAACGAGGAAGAGGAACAGGGCTAGGCGAAGCACTACTACGCCTTGCAGTTGTCGATGAGCCCAAGTCTGACGAAGAGCAGCTGGCCCCGTCCAAGGCGGTCTTGACCATGCACCATGCTATTTACGATGGATGGTCTATGGACCTCCTGGGCCGAAGCCTGGCGCGCGAATACTACGGCTTAGAAGACCACAAGGTATTGAATGATGATTTGCTCCCGTATCAGAACTTCATCCAGTACTTGAGCACCTCAGATGCAACAGGAGCCTCACGCTTCTGGACGCGATATTTGAAAGACGTCCACCTCCGGCCATTCCCCGCGCTTCCGGCTTCAGACTACCGACCATATGCTACGGCATTGCAGGATCACAGTGTCTCTGGAATTGACTGGAAAAGGGCTAGTTGTATCACCGCGAACACTATTGTCCAGACCGCTTGGGGGATGGTATTGTCCAAATATTCTGGCACCAGCGAAGTGGTGTTTGGGACCACATTGTTAGGTCGCCAGATACCCTTGGTCGGGATCGAACGAGTGGTAGGGCCTACTATTGCAACGGTCCCCGTGCGAGTTGTTATAGACTGGGATAACCAGAGTTCACTAGACCTACTCCAAGCCATGCAGGAAGATGCGGCAGACATGATCCCATTCATGCATTACGGCATCAAGCGCATTCGCCAACTGGGGTATGACATGCGGCAAGCCTGTGACTTCCAGGCCTTCCTTGTCGTCCAGCCAGTGTCTCAACCACGATATTCAGGGACAGAAAAAGCCCTATTTGATCTGGGAGACGGGCGGGACGATATCCAAGCGTTCAACAGCTATGCCATTATGGTTGATTGTGAGCTGACCAGTGATGGATTCCATCTTCGTGCCAGCTTTGATGAAAACCTGCTCGGGAAATACATAGTTCGACAAATGCTTCAAGATATGGAACACATTGTGTTATCTCTCATCACCGCGACCGAGAAACCCGTGATGTTACGGGAAATGGATATTGTGACTGATGAGGAACGAAAGGAGATCCGGAAATTTAAGGAGCAGGACCATAATTCCCAGATGCTTGAAATTGAATCATCTATCAAGGCCTGTACACCAGACAATATACTAGACGCTGCAGTCGAGGTTGTCGAGCTCCCCGGCCTGTCAAAACAGCTGGTAGCATTTGTTTCTCCCGTACAGACCGACATACATTCCTCTCGGTTGAACACCATATTGGCCAAAGTGATCCAACTTCTTGATGACAGACTTCCTGCACACATGATACCCTCTAAATTTCTTCCTCTTCCTAGAATACCAAAGCTGGCATCCGGGATCGTTGATCGGAACGAATTAAGGCACAGAGCACAGAGCACCACCGCCGTTCAGCTGGTAGATAGCTTTACTCTACTGCGGGTCAGTCACGATGAGCCACCTAGTTCACCAGGCGAGGTCCTCTTGCAAAGTCTGTGGGCATCTATATTGGTGGTGGATAGGTCCTTGATCGGCAGACGGGCTTCCTTCCTAGCCTTGGGTGGAGACTCTTTGGCAGCGATGCGGCTTGTAGCGGCTGCTCAGGAAGTAGGATTTTCGTTGACAGTGGCCGAAGTGTTGCGCACCCCTCGCCTGGCAGACATGGCAGACCGAGCACTTCGACCCTTGGCAGAAACACCCACAATGCTACCCAAGCAGGTCGAACCATTCTCCTTGCTTGGAAAAGGTCTCAACAAGGAGTTGCTAGCCAAGATCTGCCATCTCCAGCCTGGGGATATCGAGGACGCATATCCTTGCTCTCCGATCCAGGGTATGATGTTGGTACATTCTGCTCGGCGGCCTGGAGAGTTCGTTTCACAAGGCCATATTCATCTTCCTGCCCACGTTGACGTAGCCCGACTAAAAGCAGCATGGTATGAGGTGATTTCTGCAACTTCAATCCTGCGTACCCGAATTATAGAATTTGCCGGGCAAGGGCTTCTCCAGGTAGTAACGAACACTGCCCCTCTCTGGATCGAGTGCGATAGTCTGGAGAAGGTACCGTCACTGCCAGTTGGTCTGGGGGATCCCCTGCTCTGGTTTGCACTCATCAAACCCCAACCTAGTCCTGACACTAATGATGACGGCTCTGCGACCCTCATAATGACAATCCATCATGCCATCTACGATAGATGGTCTGCCTCTTTGGTCACGAAGATGGTGGAATCCATATACCGCGGGGAGGCGCGTCTGCAGCAACTGGTCCCGTACAGTCGGTTCATTCAATACCTTGAACAACAAGTCGATGCAGAGCGTGGTCGTCAATTTTGGGAAACATATCTTTCAGACTGCATTGCACCACAGTTTCCTGCTCTTCCCAACCCTAAATATCAACCCACGACTACATCTACTCGGAAACGGTCGATCAATTCCCTTAAATGGCCCAACCACTTCACTCCAACAACCACCTTGCGAGCGAGCTGGGCGATCTTGGTCTCACAGTACTGCAACTCGAGCGACATTGCCTTTGGGTCAGTTGTAATGGGCAGACAAGCACCACTTCCTGGTGTAGAGCGCATCGCCGGCCCGACTATTGCCACTGTTCCTATCCGGGTAGAGGTAAACTGGGCCTCATCAACTCTGCACGCATTTCTCCAGGGAATTCAGTCCTCAACAACTGACATGATTCCTTTCGAGCACTACGGGATTGGCCGGATACAGCGACTAAACTCGATGGCCCAGCAAGCATGTCAATTTCAGTCCCTGATGGTCGTCCAACCCGCAGAGGATGTAGATACAGATGGTAATACCATTCTTCGCTTACAGTTAGGAGATGACGACTTCAAAGGAGGGACATATGCCCTCATCTTGCAATGTGTCCTGGATGGCCCGTTGGCCTCCTCATTAAACAACGTCTCAGTAACTTTGAGTTTTGACGAGCACGTCATTGATCCCACCCAAGCGGAAAGAATGCTTGTGCAATTTGAGCAAGCACTACGCGAGATTTGCAGGCATCACGACGTTATAGACAAGATATACCTTTCGCAGCTTCAACTTTTATCACTGTCCGACAGCCAACAGATATGGTCATGGAATGCCATGGTCCCAGAGAGAGTCGATGGACGAGTGGACCGGTTGATTGCTGAGCGAGTTGAGGCACAGCCTGATGCGCCAGCAATCTGTGCCTGGGATGGTGAGCTGACCTACCGTGAACTTTTCAGCAAGGCTCGCCTCTTGGCTTACTGGCTCGTTGTTGATCAAGGCGTCGGGCCTGAAGTTTTTGTTCCCATTTGCTGTACCAAAAGTCTCTGGACACCTGTGGCTATTCTGGCAGTTATTATAGCAGGAGGAGTGGTTGTCACAATGGACCCTTTCCAAGCGGTGGAGCGCCTGCGCTCCATTACATTGCAGCTCAATCCACGGCTAATTCTGGCTTCGCCAGCGACCCAAGCTATCGCTCAACAACTGTCTGCAGCCACAGCACACGTTGTCGATGAGCAAATGCTACAGGGTATACTAAACCCTGATCTTGCGGAGGACGGTTCATGGACCCCCATCTTGTCGGGCGACAATGCCGTCTACGTGACATTTACTTCTGGTAGTACTGGAACGCCCAAAGGGGCTGTCATCACGCATGCCAACGCCTGCAGTGCAATGGTTCATCTAGGCCCCTATACAGGATTTAACGAGACAACCCGAATACTGGATTTGGCGTCTTACAGTTTTGATATGGCCTGGTACGACTTCCTTCACACATTCTATGCAGGCGGCTGTCTTTGCGTTCCGTCTGAGGATGATCGACGTAACAACATCCCACGCGCGATCCACAACTTGCGTGTGAACCATCTCGATACTACCCCTTCCTTGGCCCGAACACTAGATCCCAGGTCACTGCCCATGATCAAGAAGCTTGCTCTTGGAGGTGAAGCGCTCCAGATGGACGATATCACCAGATGGGGCTACGATGTTGAAATTCGCAACTCGTACGGACCCTCCGAGTGCACAATCTCTAGCACTGTTTCTCGCTATGGGGAGGATTTCACCGCCACTGTCAACATTGGCCCTCCGCGAGGACTAAATGCTTGGGTCACCAGCTGTCTTCAGCCCAACAGGTTGGTACCAATCGGGGCCGTCGGTGAGCTAGTCCTTGAGGGGCCCTTAGTAGGACGAGGATACCTAAATAATCCAGCTAAAACAGCTAGCGCGTTTATTACCAACCCTGCATGGTTGCGAGATGAAAATGGTGTCCTTGTTTCCCGCCCTCAGAGTCGGTTTTACCGCACAGGAGACTTGGTGAAGTGCGACAATGAAGGTAGACTAACGTATGTAGCCCGAGTGGACACGCAAGTGAAGCTGCGTGGACAGCGTTTGGAGCTGGAAGAAGTCGAATACCACGTGCGCAGACTATTAGACACTTCACCATATACCGTTGCGGCCGATGTCGTCGAGATCTCGACCTTGCAAGACCCAGATCAGAAATCACAGCGACTGATGATGTTCTTGTCACCCATCGAGAAGCATGGTGGCAACCAAGGCTCTTCGCCAGTTGAACCAGTACCGTTATCATCGGTCATAGCCAACGACCTCACCAGAAGGCTCACCAAAATTCTCCCTCGATATATGGTTCCAACCGAATTTGTCCTATTGCCACAGATTCCTCTATCGTCTGCAGGTAAGGTGGATCGCAAGAAGCTGCGTACAATCGGAGCACGCATCCACTGGGATGCCAGGACCCAGAAGGGCCCCATTGTCGAACCCCAAACCGAATGTGAGAGAGGGCTAAGAATGCTGTGGTCGGACGTCTTGAAAATATCAACGGATCTGATCAGCCGCCAAGATAGCTTCTTCGAACTGGGCGGCGACTCCCTTATTGCTATTCGGTTGGTCGGGGCTGCCCGTGCCAAAGACCTGCCTCTGTCGGTCGCTACTATTTTTCAGTATCCTCGTCTCGACGAAATGGCATGCCAGATCGCTCTGACGACAGAGGATAATGTGCAAACTAGTAGCTATTTGTCTCCGCTAGCACTAGGTCTTCCAGACGTCTCGGTCATCACAAAGGCCTTGTCCACTACGGATAACATGATAGCCGATATCCTTCCTGTCACAGACTTTCAACGATATACTATTCGCTGTGCTCTTCAAAGTCCTCGCACGGAGTGGAATTATTTCTCTATGTCCTTCAGAGGAGTTTCAGCTGCTAATAAGTTAAAAAACGTCTGTCGGCAGCTCGTTTCCTCTATTGAGATCCTCCGATGTGTTTTTCTGCCGCATAACGTCGATGGGGATTACGTGCAGGTCGTTCTCCGCCACTTCGAGCCTGATATCGCCGTTCATACTATCAGGGATGAACCCCTGGACCAGGTATGCGAAACGATTTGCATGAATGACCTCGTTCGGGAAATTGCCCCAGGTTCGCCCTTCGTGAATTTTTTCATCCTTGAATCGGGACAGAGTCAACAAACACGGCTGGTGATAGGGCTCTCCCACGCCCTTTACGACGCGATTTCTCTGAGCCATATGGCAGAGTGCATCAGCGCCTTATACCACGATCGACCTATGCCCCCCGTATCTGACTTTTCCACCTTCATGAAGCTCTCACCGTCACCCGCTGCTTTCACCCACTGGCGTGCCCAGCTGCAGGATGCCCCAGCTCCTACCTTAGCGATCTCAAATCAAGCGCCGGCAACGTTGCAACCCGGTCCCCGAACCCAAATGCACCAAATGGTGCACTTTGCACACGAAACCTCGAAAGACAAATTTACTGTTGCTACCATTTTTACAGCTGCATGGGGCCTCGCTCTCGCTCGCACAGCGGGGCTGAATGACATAGTCTTCGGTCGCGGAGTATCGGGGCGCACAGTGGTGCCGTCTTCCGGTGTCGATATGGAGACTGTCGTCGGACCGTGTCTGAATCTTGCCCCGGTGAGGATCCAATTACATGAGCAGAGCAGCCCGGCCGCGACCAGCGAAGCGGAGACGGATTACGGAATCGTGGAATCGCTACAGTCTCAATTCAATCAGTCGGTGGCTTATGAAGCTATCGGGCTATCCGAGATTGTCAAAAATTGCACGGATTGGCCGCGAGATGTGTCGGCTTATGGGTCTGTGTTTTACTTCCAGAACATCCAGGACCATTCACAGATCCAGACAGCCGACCACGATATTCCCATCGTCCCGATTAAGCTGAACCGTGCAGATCCTCCAGAGCCACCAAGACTGAATGTGTGGCCTCGTGGTGGGGGGGAATACCTTTTAGAACTCTTGGTACATGAGGGGGACGCAGCGAACAGGGAAATCTGGGCCAAGGTACTCGATCGCATGGTGCGGTGGTTAGCTGGTGTCGAGGACTTCTTGGGTAGAGAGAGGCAAGGCGTTATCGTACAGGATAGTGGGGACTCTCAGTGATAATTATCCTACATTATCTACCGTGATGTATGTACATACATACTAAGGTTCTGTATAAGTGAAGTAGATCAATCAATATTGAGAACGCTGATAATGGACCAAGGTGCTCTTCCTTTTTCGCTTTCTTCTCAATCGCTTTGCCGAAACGAGTGTATAAGCACATTGGGTCTCCGTGCAGTACTTGCGAGAAAGGGACTGGAGAGAACGTTACGTTTGAATTGATTAGTAGGGTGGCAACTCCCCAGCGTCCGTCCCCACCCCCGAAAGTTTTTTGTGAACTGCGAAATTTCCCCGACACACATTGCTTTGGTCTTGATCTTATCGATAAAGCCACTGGGGACAGAGATTGCCCGCAACGTCACGTCGGCATTCTCCTTCGCAATCGTTTGGACATTCTTACTCTTCCCTTTCCAGGGCAATTGGCCATCCCCACGTATTCTCGTTTTGGGTTTGGGTGCACCGACGTTCTAGTTTACTCATCTGATGATATTCCGCACTTGATGGAGAACTCCCATTTCGGCTGCTCCCCACCGGCAGATGTGCCTCTGGGCTGGTCGGAGGTGGATGATCCCATTTCTTCGATACTCGATCAGTTACCGGAGTTACCATTTATCAGCCTGGGCTTTGAATGTCCAGTGGACCAGCAGATACATGCTAACCAGGATGCGCCTCATCTAGACTATATGGAAGAACCATTTAACCCTTGTGGGCCAATGGATCGGGGTTGGCCTGCAGTGGAGCCGGATCTGATGTTAAATAACAGTTATCTAGATGGTACTTTTCGTGAGCCTGGGAGCAATCGTACCTACCACCAGGAGTGGAGCGAGACTCTTGACGTTCCAGATACTCATCACTCCGCCGGTGAGGAAGCTCCTGAAGCTCTATCGGGATCGTACAAGAGTACTAGTAGGAACCATAATTTTACGCGGGAGATTACTCGTATACTGAAAGATTGGCTCAACCAACATCAGGAGCATTCCTATCCTTCCAAAGAGGAGAGGAAAGAGCTTTTGCTACGGACAGGTCTGACGCCGACGCAGCTACGTAACTGGCTTGCCAATACCAGACGCCGTGCGAAAGCCCGTTCTACTTCTGCGCGCCAGAATGATCCCATGCAAGCAGGCGCTATTGATATCCCACACCGATCTCCATCGCTGATGACTCCCTTTGAACGCTGGAAGTATTCACCTCCGGAAAGTGAACCGGCTACCGTCAGTGATATTGCTCAAGCTCTCTCCAATCTCCCTTCCACATCCCATACTCAACCATCCTTTGATGCAACCAACCCCGGTTCACAGTCTTCAGATAATAGAGTTAGCGATAGTTCCCATATTGAACAGTGGGATGTATCCCTGGAGCCGTCGGAAAGCAGCCTGGGCTCTAGTAGATCCTCCACCTCGGATCTCTCTATTGTGTCTGCATTCTCTCAACGTTCGTTGCCGCGCTCAGGTGCTCAGGATCGAAACAACCGTTACTTTCGACGCCGCCGACGCCACCATAGCAAAACGCCTATGCCTGCCAATTCCTTAGCCCCACGTCGGGCGCGAGGGCCCCGTCATTTTCAATGTACGTTTTGTACGCACACATTCCGAACCAAGTACGACTGGCAACGGCATGAAAAATCTATGCACCTTTCCCTCGATGAGTGGAAGTGCTCACCTTTTGGTGGACTTGTTCTTTTGGATGGAAAGCCTGTCTGTACTTTCTGCTTAGTCCCTAACCCGAGCCAGGAGCACCTAAATTTCCATGACTACCCCGCCTGCCAGGGGAAGAGCACGCCAGAAAGGACCTTCTACCGAAAAGATCATCTCCACCAGCATCTTCGCATCGTCCACAACGCCAAGTTTGAAGCACCGATGGGCGAGTGGAAAAGTAGCCTCAGTGAGGTGAAATCACGATGTGGGTTCTGCGACGCCCGATTTACCACCTGGAAAACGCGGGCGGACCATCTGACGGCGCACTTCAAGGAGGGTGCCGACATGCGCCAATGGCAAGGTGATTGGGGATTCGAGCCCGCGGTGCAGAATCTAGTCGAAAATGCCATGCCACCGTATCTGATCGGTCAGGAGCGGTTGACGCCAAATCCATTCATTGCCCCGGCTAGTACAGCTCACAAGACCAGCTTAGAGATTAATCAAACGGCGCTTCCAGAGCAAGAAGACCTCAATTGGTGGCGCATGCTGCGGCAAGAACTCACGGACTATATTAAGGGTCAGCTTGAGAGCAATATAATCCCTACAGATACCATGTTGCAGAACCGTGCTCGCATGATTGTCTATGGCTGTGAGGATCCGTGGAATCAAACGTGTGCAGATAACCCTGTGTGGCTGAGTAATATAAAGCGAGATGCTGGGCTTGATCCTGTCTAATTACAAGGTCCCGGATCTGCAATCCCCTTTGGTCGCTAGGTAACATATCTGTGCATAAACTTGAGGGCTTGGATCTCATAGCATAGCAAGCAGCATACCACAGATTTACTCTAACAACAGTGTACATTCTCTAGCTACATCTCCTCTCGGCCTTGTCATAAATTCATTTCGATCCTTTCGGTTTGTCCGTTGAACTATTCCCAAACATCGGAGACGGGTCTTCGATTTGTTGATGATCCAAAAAGGTTTTGAGAACAGAGTGGATAAGTCACTTAAGGTTGCGATTGCCAGAACTCCGCCGTCATTCCAAGCTCATTAAACAACGCCTCGACTTCGGGTGCAGACTTTCGATCATATTCATACGTATGCTTGTCGTGGTACCACGCCTAGTTCAAGCAATTAACCCGTCTGTCTGTGAAAGTCCAACCGAGGTACTTACCTTCGACAGGCGCCACAATGTCTCCACTGTCATGACCTCGCCCGAATAGAATCCATGTTTCTGCGGCCACTCCAAGGCCTGTTCTTTCGACCCGAAAACCTGGATGGTGCCACAGGCAAACCGAACGTCTTTCCACCACTTGGCGGGTGGAATGGAAAAGTGAGCGTGACAATCACAGATGTTGATCTCTTTGTTATCCTCTGCACAAGTCACTTTATCATCTTCAATAGTGAAGTGCAACTCAGCCCCAATCGAGCCCGAGCGAGTGGTAATCGTAGTTTTCAAGGGCGCCAACATTGCCGCCAGCCCAAAAGCACACCAGATGCAGTTGGCCCACCAGCTCCGGCTACCCTGTCTCTAGAAATCTGTTAATAATGCCACTACATTGTTTGATACATAGTAAAACCTACCACCACGAAGGGGGTGGGGCTTGAAGATTGTTAGCGAATCCGACCGTCTTGTACATATATATATATGGGTGTATGGCATACAGATGCGAGAATGGGTGAGCCATGGCAATAGGCGTGGGAGACCGTCCACTATGCTTGTATTGAACAATATGATGCATTTCCTCGAGTTGATCCAGAATGTGTTGGACCTCGGAAGTCCCCAGCCCAGACTGCTCGGCGAGCTCCATGACGGTGGGGGGGCGGCATTCTTTCAGGTAGAACTGAAAGAGAAGATGTCGAACTTCACGCGCTTGCTGATCCATTGTGGTGGTGGTTATGAGAAAGAGAGAAGCGAGTTTCCTTCCAAGGCAAGATCAGGGGAGTTTAAAAGGGCTAATAGTAATGTCAGACACAGGGCGTAAAAGCGGGCCCACATCTCAACTACGTACGTCGTAGTGTCTCACAAAAAGCGCCTTACGGGTGACAGCAGACCCACGGTAGAATGTCCACCTGGTGAATACTACGAAAATCGATGGCCTGACAAATCCTGACTATTATATTTCAAGCGCACAGGCAACATATTAATATCAGATCAAGTTGTGGGAGGGAGGGGAAACATCGATA
Source organism: Aspergillus bombycis (assembly GCF_001792695.1). Taxonomy (NCBI): domain Eukaryota; kingdom Fungi; phylum Ascomycota; class Eurotiomycetes; order Eurotiales; family Aspergillaceae; genus Aspergillus; species Aspergillus bombycis. The sequence continues at coordinate 150,529 of NW_019170077.1, forward strand.
TGATCTATTATTTCTCATTACTATGGACACACTTACTCTAAGCCCTAGATTTATATGTTTGCTGCGCCCCTCTCCCTCTTTCATTTCGAGACCCCTTCACATAATAGTTAGTAAATTGTGATTCCTCAGTGATAAAGGTTTATTTATCGTACGTTTTTGTATGTTCTGCTCAGTGGTTTTGTTTGCCTTGCCAGGATAATATTTCTAACGTGGGAATGTAAGCAATGTACATCAAGACAAACAGGGGTCATATAATAGATCATCCTGGGTTACATTTACCACCGCGCGTTTAGCCTAGTGTCCAATCTCTTGGTTCTCCTTTGTTCTGGACAGTGAATCCTACAAAATAGAGCACTTAGGGCTACTTAGAAAGACCCGACGCTTTGTTATGATTCTGAAAGGTTTACGATAGTTAAACAGACCACTGACTTCGTACTGAGGAAGCAAAGAAACCGAGGCATCCATGCCGGAACTGCCATCGACCTGGTCACGCGAGGGAGGACTGCCCCCACGAAGACCAATTGGCAATATCCAAGATGCTATTCACTTGGACACAGTATCAATCGATGTCCCTATGATTTACCCAGAAACTTAGCCGTGCCCCGTCCTGAGATCCGTTTGAACTTCACCGTGTACTACTTACTTATAGTTGATTTTCCGAGACAAATGCAGGTCCTGCCCACAGTTCATGCACTATAAGAACGATCAAAAGAAGCATCACCCTGTGGTTTAATCATTTCCCCTTTAGACCGATGCAGTCTGGTTCCAACCTCGGCGACCGATTATCTTGAGCACAACGCAAGTTAATCCGGTCCAAGAGTGTGCTTCTGCGCTACAAACGATGTGACAGAGTATTCCCGCCGAGATCAAAGAACTACAGGCCATATCCCTAGACATTATCCACCCGGACGGCGGATATAAATACATGTCTAGCTTCTGAGGATGAAGAGATCCGAAGATGGCCAATGGAGAGGAAGAAGCAGCGCAATGTTTCCAGGGGCGTTTCAAGCAATCGTGGAGTATACCCAAAAAATACCGGCATCAGCCATAGTATTGGGAGGCTTTGGAACGAGCAATTCATAGGACTAAGAATTGCGAAAGTTTTGTTTGGCCTCAATACTCCGAAGGGCTCTGTGCGACGCCGACAATCTAAAATGAACATCAGACCACACTCCATCTTCGAGGTTGCTCTTTTAAAGCCGCCTTGGAAGTGGATATTGGGATATCTGAGATAAAAAGAATCTACATTCGCTTGATATCATCGCTTGCCGTTAATTTTCGCTGTGACCGCTGAGAAGAGGCAAAAGAACACGCGGAGGCTTTCCGGCTTGCAGCCACTATCATGAAATCGGCAAACATTCATGGTTTACTATTACCTCCAGGTTAATGGGCAAAGAAATCATCTTACGATACCGGTCCGAGAAGCAGAGACCGTTGGAATCGATGACTATCAATTCCATTTCGCCAAGTCTGCATGGACGGTTTGCCTTTCGAAGATTCACAACAAATGAGGGGATAGGGCAGTTTGAGCGCCTGGGAGGATCTCTCGCAGGGGTTGTTACTTGTTACTTATAAATAGACAACTCGGCCACCGAACAGTTATATCAAAAGTCCATGTCTATTAGATTTTTAATAATATATGGACGCACACCCTCATAGGATTAGATTCCGAGAATATGCAAGGGCCATGAGAGTAAGTACGCCAGTATACTGCGGCCATTTAAAATAAGGTACAAGCTGTATGCCGTAGGATGTATATTTCCCGTCTCTTGACTGCCAGAGTCTCTTCTGAATTCAACTACTGATCTGGTCACATTCTTATATGAAAGACGAATTATTTAAGGTTCTCTATACATCCTGTTGTCTTAGAATGATTTAGAAACTAGAATTCACAACTCCACTAGGTCAAGTTTAGTTATTCACTCCTATTATATCCTTGATTTGCATATTCTAAGTGTTAACTATGAACCGGGAGTGTCTGAAGATCATTTTTACGCCATATTTGGACCGAATATAGTATCCTGCAACCTAGCAGCTTTCTAATTTTACAACTCATACAACCAGGCAAGGTGGCCGAGCGGTCTAAGGCGCACGGTTCAGGTATACCTGACCATCAGAGCTTCCCAGAAGTTTCCGTGTCATTAATTTGGCGTGGGTTCGAATCCCACCCTTGTCATAACTTTTTCCTATTTTTAGATAAGTTATATAACTTATAGCTACGAAGAAAGTAATGTAAGAGATATATATCTACTATATAGAGTTCCAAAAAGGGGCTGTTAGATGTCAGCAAAGGAGATCTGCAGAATATTATTTTAAGCGGCATTAAAGTCCATAGATATAGACTCCGATATCACTGTCCGGTAGCTGATTGTCTATATTCTATATACATAAAAGGGGCGAGAGGAATCCAGTCATCAGACGGGATGGCTATACAATCTCTGACATCAAATATAGAGAGATAGCATCCCCCAGGCTCCCCCTGGTGCCCCCGAAGAGGATTAAGGTCCGAGGAGCGATTGAAATAAACGGGGGTATACCCCGGCGTGACAAGTAGGGTACGTAGAAGGCTGGAAGCAAAGATCCTTTGACTCCTTTTGTCAGAGTTATCTACTAATCAGAGTAGAAGACCTGTCAACTAGGTAAGGATACGTAGGCAAAACAACAGTAGATAGTCTATCGACAGAAGACTGATTCTTGATTTTCCCACTATTAACTACAGTGCTAATATATAGCCAAGGACCCCTAAAGTTCTCTGTATACAATAATCAATCCTCAGAGGGGGCCACTGTACGTTATTAGAAAGATGACTGATATAGACACCGAAGGCGCCGTTCGGCCACCGGAATGTCCATACACCTGAGGCAGGGTATACTGTACAGTCACCTTACATGATCGTTATCAATTCTGTGACACCTTTCATTAAACTGGTAACAATTTGGGATTAATCCTTTAACCACAGTTACCACACCGACCTGCAAGCTCTCAGTGTCAGTGACTAGAGTTGGACTATTTTCTTTTCTTAGCCATGGTAAGCCTATTATTACTAAAGATGTTAGGATATTTACAATTTACAGCGGGGTCTAAAAGTATTTAGCCCCTTATGCTTAAATATACCTACCAGCTCATACCAGATAGATAGAGTCGCTAGGTATCTTTAAGTGTAGGAGGCCACATACCTTTGGACCCCCGCTGTAGAGAAAGATTTGAAACTCCTGTGTCACTGGTCCTTAAAAACCTAGCACTGGCAGCCTCCAAAAGACTTTTAAAGACAGTAACTAGAGGCTCCTATAGTGTAGTGCTGATTGTGGTTAGGGAAATACTGACTATAGTCATATTCATATCGTGTAAAACCACGCCAAACCACACTTATATCTATGATAGCTCGGCGTAGTTATACAACTTGCCATGGAAGGAATTTCTAAGTTAACTGCTAATCACACTGAGCTGTGTCCCCGACTCCCCGACAGACAGATATGGTAGACCGAACGAGCGCTTCCAATTACTTAGTGTTTAATATTTACTAATATTATCTGTATTTATGGCACTAGGTACTTTGAATTAAGATTGACAGACTTAATGACTGCAATGGAGATTTGATTAATCAAACGTGGCTTTAAGTAAAGCGAAAAATTAGAATTACAGCACAATTAATACAAAGATGCCCCTACATACAAGTATTGTCTCTATAATAGAATTTTTCTTGTGTCTAAATATAGTAACAGGCAAGGTGGCCGAGTGGTCTAAGGCGCACGGTTCAGGTACACCTGACCATCAGAACTTCATCAGAAGCTTCCGTGTCATTAATTTGGCGTGGGTTCGAATCCCACCCTTGTCATATCTTCTTTTTTTCCTCTTTTATCAGTCTAGTTCAAGAGAAGAGTCGCCACACCGCTACTATAATCAATCAATATTGATTGAATTCCAGTATTCAGCGCTCACATCGTCGATCACATATTCCTACAGTACCGGCTTGTACTGCCCATGGAGAGAATGGAGAACTTTTTGATTCAACTATCCTATGGCAATCGGCTGCCTAGGGTTATTATTATACGTGTGGCTTAGCGTAACTTGACTAGTAGGGGGCTATCAACTTGTCACCCCGGTACATTATATGAAACATAACTACCCGCAGAGCTATATATACAGAGAACTTCAAAAGGGCATTGAACGCTCTGGCAGTTCTAGAGTACTATGGGTGTGCATAGATTGCATGTGATTCATAGTACTTATATTACATGGTCTTGCTACTATGTAGGTGTGATTGCAAGTAGTTTACTAGCTGTAGGGTAGAGAAGGTAAAGAGTTGCCGTCTTGCCTGTAACCTGTCACGAATCACAGATTACATAGTGATATGATCTGATGATTGGTCACTGTACGATATTGTTCCTTGTGTATGGACAATTCGGCCATCGAACAGTCATGTCTGAGTAACAGAGTCTATATCTATTGGTTTTACGTCGGGTGCAGCTACAATCATATATAGGATGTATCATGTATCATATATATTTATAGGTCGGATAGTGATTTGGCCAGATGACGACATAGTATACCTGTCCGTGGTATAAAGTATAGATATTGTAGCAGTGTGAGTCGTGACCATGTATACTTCTCTACCTGACGGGTTATTCTTGCTAAAGTAGCATTGTATATCTTCTATGGTGCACACTGTGCGCAAGTCTATAAAGCCGGCGCGGGGGAAACCAACAAAATCTGGTTGCTTTTACCCAGATACGCCCTCTCTTTAGACCGATATGTATATATAAAATTACCCCGAACTTATTCCAATGTAGCTTATTGGTCTAGTATGTTTTCCCTGTATAGATATACAACAGAAATACCACATAGTCACAAGAACTGTGTGACAGTATGACTAAATCAGGGCTTTCACAATACTTAGTATATTCTTACAAGTACCCTCTCTTTGTTGGTAAGATTGTCGCTAAGATTCCGAGTTGTGTATAACTTCATGCTCGCGGGGGGCTTATGTCAGCACCCGCGAGGTGAATCCCGATTCCTTACAATAGTACGGGAGTACTCCATACTAATAGAATTATTAACAGCCTGTGAGAACAGGCTTTGGGGTAAGGCTATTCCTGTCATTCGGCCCGATGACTGTACAGTATACCCTGCCCCCTTGTGCCGCGTGTATGCACAACTCGGCCACCGAAGAGTGATGTCTGAGTCTATATCCGTTGGCTTTCAACAATATGTATTAGAGCCTATGCCTGAATCGGGCTTACAAAGGATGTAAGAATTCCTTTGGCTATAAATTGATAATTCCAATAGACAAATGGCAGTAAAAGATCAAGGAAGTAAGAATCAATTACCTATCTTTATACAGTAAGGGTCCAAAAGTATGTGACCGCCTATACTTAAAGGTAATTAGCGGCCCTATCTTTCTAGTGTGGCTGTGAGGCTAGCTGACAGCTCCCAACTGGTGTGAGGGCGTGCGATCCAGACAAGCACGCTATATAGCTATACCATAAGCCCGGCGCCCTGTCAGTTACGGTAAGTTGGAACCCGGCTCTAATGATCTTTTGAAGTACAGATCTATGTCAAATGGAGCTATATACGGCAATTTTATTTATCTAGCTAACTGTTTGTCCGTAACACATATACCCAGCAAGGTGGCCGAGTGGTCTAAGGCGCACGGTTCAGGTATACCTGACCATCAGAACTTCTCAGAAGTTTCCGTGTCATTAATTTGGCGTGGGTTCGAATCCCACCCTTGTCATACCTTTTTACTTTTTAAATATACATCATATATAAATCTCCCAGATTATGTATCTGTCTATCTAGCCGATACCGAAATGGTACGGTGTCTGTCTTGCCACGAGATTTTTGAAGGCCGATAGATCTATACGGAGTATGATACAAATCTTGTTCTGCACTTTCCTTCTGCTCTTCTGCCAGCCGCTTATTGATTGGCGGATAAGGATAACTTTCCCGGACGGTGACTCGAGAGAAATAGAAAACATAGTAAAATACAATTACTATATAGTAGTCTCATAGACCTACTCACTTTTAAAAAGCACGCATGGCCAGACACTAGAGTGGTGGTCGGTTATCGAAACTGGCACATAAGTGATCCAACTGTTACGGGGATGTGACCACTTAGTAGCAACTTGCAAGGTGGATGCTGCAAGGACTAAGAACAGGTGTCCAGGCGAGGCCATCTAGGCCAAATGGTCACTATGGTACTCTGGCTGGATGACACCTGACATAGCTATACAGAGACTCGCTACTATTGCCACCGTGAAAGATACCTGGCTGATGTGGTAATGGGCTGTTAAAACACCGCAGTGTAGGGACCAGGGTTAGGATTTTGGCAAGATCAAAAAAATGATACGGAAAAAATGAATTCGGAAGTGACAAGGGTGGGATTCGAACCCACGCCAAATTAATGACACGGAAGCTTCTGATGAAGTTCTGATGGTCAGGTGTACCTGAACCGTGCGCCTTAGACCGCTCGGCCACCTTGCCTATTTATAGATATTGCTACATCTAGTGTGACTAACAAGCAAAAATAGCAGACATTTTTTGTATATCAGAAGTAATACAGTGAGGTCCCAAAGTATGTTGACCTTTTATACTTACAGATACCTAGCAGCTCACACCAGGTACATAAAACCACTTGGTACCTTTAAGTGCAAGAGGTCACAAACCTTTGGGCCTTCCCCCTATGCACCACCTTCAGTAGCTAAGACTTAGTGTTTGGCACTGCTTGCCCTAAGCTGCATTAATACACGCTGGAGGGATAGGCTCTGCTTCTTGTGCGGCGTGTTAGAACTATCCGGTGATGGTGTTGGTGTCTCCTTACATGACCATTGACCACTTGGCACACACAAACAAGTGATGCTTGTAAGAAATATCTGTCAGAGATTGTATAGCAATCCCGCCTGACGACCGTACAGTACACTCTATGCCTTGTATATAAACAACTCAGCCACTGAATAGCGATATTGGAGTCTATTTATGTTAGCTGTTTAATACTGTATAGTAGATTTCTGTTACAGCCGAAGATCTAAGTGTGGGGGCGTGCGATCCAGGCAAACACACTCCCAATTTGGCCAAAGGCCTTGAAGTAATTGTACTATGTGTAGGCTCATCTTTTGTGTACCAGCCTCCTGGGCCCCTGTACACGTCGAGCTTTATATACGGTAAGGCTTCTGTCTATATACCTTGTATTGTACATGATATACTAGGTGAGGGTTTCGGAATTCAAGGATCCAAGATCGTCCTTTTCGTGACTGCTAGGAAGCAGAATAATACTATATAAAAATAACAGGAGAGAGAATGCTATGGTATTAGTGTAGGAACTGAGAGGTAGACGTTATCCAAATCCCCGGGCTTCTCCGGACGGACCTACAGACCAACTCGGATCCGGCCTTTTATATAAATACACTTTGGATTCAAGGAATTTACCTCTTTACACCATCGAACAGCACCACCCCCAAGGACCGGGCAGGGCAGTACTCGAACTCCATACACTCGCCATCAACCAAAGCACAGTGCTCTCCGTTAAACTCCTGGCCAGGAGGACACTGCGGTGGCCGTTCGCCAATACACTCCTTGGAAGCAGCATCCCACTTGGTGTTGATCGGGCAAGAGGGATCGCTTTCGGCAACACACTTCTTGCCGTTGAATTTGAGGCCGGAGGGACAGCCTGGAATCTCCTCCGAGGCACACTCGGTCCCGTCAAATACGGTGTCGGGGGGACATACAGGAGTGTCACCCACACATGCGGTGCCGTTGAAGTTGGTACCGAGCTCACATTCGGGTCGGACATCGGAGACACATTTGCCATTACGCAGAGTGTAGCCGGGCTCACAGCCCTTGATCTCTGTGTTCACACATTCCCCATTGACCCACTTGTACAAAGGAGGGCAGGTGGGGTGGTCGATGGTGACACACTGAGTACCGTCGAAGATGAGACCCTTGTCACATTGTGGAGGTCCAGTGACACAGTCGTCGCCAACGAGGACAGATCCGGATTTGCAGCTAGGGCGGGAGTTGGTGATACAGGTGCCGTTGCTGGGCAAGCTGCCGACGGGACACTCAGGACGGTTGGAGGAGACACAACGGTGTCCGTCAAAGATCGTACCGGAGGCGCAAGAAGGCTGGTTGATGGTAACACAGTCCTTCCCATTGAAATACTTCCCAGTTTCACATTCGGGGGTGGTAACGACGCAGTTGGTACCATCAAAGCGTGCGTCGCCCTCACAGGTCGGGGTGTCAATGCTCACACAATGCTCCCCTTCGAGCTTTGTTTCTTCGGGACAGGCGAGGGTGTCGGTCGAGACACAGTCAGAGCCCTTGAGCTGGTAGCCCTCGGGGCATTGGGGACTCTCCAACGAAGAGCACACGGTGCCGTCGCGAGTATAGTCAGGAGGACACTCGGGGGGCTCGACCGATACACAGCGGCTGCCCTGGGGCTTGAACGTGGGGGGGCAGATGGGCACAGTGACAGTTTGTTTCTCACAGCGATCCCCGATCTTGATGAGACCAGGTGGACAGTTCCCATCCACATCCACTGGGACGAGGCATACCTCTCCGTTCCAAGTCAGACCTACGGGACAGCAGCGAGCAGTGTTGGAGACACGGTCCACAGACAGTTGGGTACTGGGGTCACACTCGGCCTGACTTGTTGAGTAGCATTGACCGTTTTCAAACTCCTCCTCGGGTGGGCAGGAGGGGTCCTGTGTAAGGGTACAGGTCTGGGTCTTGGGGTTGAAGGTGGTATCTTCAGGACAGGCTGGGCCATGAACAGAGACACAGTTCTGGCCTTTGCGCACGGTTCCCTCAGGGCAGACGGGCTTCTGCTCAGACACACATCGCTTGACTGTCGAGTCGAATTGGCTCCCCGTGGCACAGGACGGCTGTTTCTTGCTGACACATACACCATTGCTGAGCTCGGTCGTATCTTGAGGGCAGGTGGGGCCCTGGGAGCTCACACAGTCCTGGCCATTGAAGCGGTCGTCATTCGGACACGTAGGATGCAGTTTAGATACACAGACCTGGCCGTGGACCTCGAAACCCGTGGGGCACGCGGGGGGCACCTTGGAGACACAAGCCTTATCCTGGAAGACTGTAGGGGGAGGGCAGTAAGGGGACGCTTCGGTGACACACACCCGGCCATTGAATTCTTCGCCGGGGGGGCATGCCGGCTTGGAGACGGACACACACTTGCCATCCTGGAAGATGGTGTTCTCCGGGCACTTAGGCACACCCAGTACACAGGACTGTCCGTCGAACAGGGTTCCCTCGGGACAACACTTCACCTCACCTGATACAGCATGGGTCAAAGGCTTGATATCATCAAGCGTGTACTTGCGTCGGGGGGAAGAGAGTACATTCTGCTGGCCTGATGCTAGGATTGCATGGCACAGAGGCGTCAGTAGGATCGCGACCGAAGCCGACCGTATGTTGATCATGGCAAACCAAACGAAATAGCTGGACTGGTGCTTAGAATGAAAGAGATGCCTTTCATATCGGAGGGAAGGAAGGGTCTTAATATAGCTGCTGCTCGTTCGCACCCGAGACCCTTACTGCTACAACTCATAGCAAATGCCACGCCCGAAGAGCGATCCTCATACGTGCTGAATGGAAGATCTCGGATCAGTGCGCATGCAGTGCGGCATTGGAAAAGAGTCCAGTCCGACCTTTGAGATATTTGTAACAAGTGGGGCATAAGGTTCGACACGATCGACTTCAGCTCAGCCGAATCTGGGGAGAATGCAAAGTATGATATCGAGGGAAAAGGATTCCGATTCGTCTTGAGGTATCGCCAGCTCAGCTCAGTTTCGGTCCGCCCCGCTTTCTAGTCTCCACCGTAGTTGAATGAACTGCAGTGCTGACGGTACCTGGGAAACTCTTGCCGATTGTTATCCACCCTCGTACCTGTATCTCGCATGCTCTCTACTTCCGGAGAATCGACGCGTCATCTTCCATGCTAATACGGTTGATCATTTCTGACCCGTCATAGGGGCATTGGCACAGGAAAGATGTCTGTGTGAAGCAGTGAACGCCTATACGCTGTCAATGGCGGAGAAGATGTGTATGCACGGTCTGCTTTTCAGCTCGGGGGGACTTTCGAAAGAGGAGGAGTCTAATGAACACTAAAGTGAACTACCGATTCTGAGTTGCCGGTGGCTGGCTGACCGGTTTCTTGCTAGCTAGCGACTGTGCGAGACCAAAGCAGACCCAGCCCTGACTTCCTTGTCCGCAGTGGGAGTCGTCTCAAGACATGTATATCAGGCCAGCGGGGTTCCTGAGCCATTTTTTCCGTCTCATCCAATCCAAGTTTCACTCCACCAACTATTCCCCTGGTTTGGCTCTTTCCTTCCTATCGGTTGCGGCTTTTGCAAGCTACAATGATCCTCAATCTTCCTCTGCTTGTCGTTCTATCGGGTGTTGGGGTCACCTGGGCTGCCTCGTCGTCCAATTGCTTGTCGGGCTCCAGCTTCGACACATGCTGTTCTGATCGAGACGCTGTGGGCAAGGGCACCGTTGATGATGTTGTCATGAACTATGCCTGCGGAACATATGCTAAATATGAGACAGCAGGCTATGGAACGGTGCATAAGGGCGCCGCCAATGCCAAAGAATGCGCCGGGCTTTGTGCTCGTGACACTTCTTGCCAGGCCGGTTTCTGGTCTAAAGTGGGCTCCAAGTGCTACTTATTGAATGATAGGAGCTACAAGACATATCACAACAAAGGCACATTCTTGTTGTTCGAGAAAACCACCGAGGATCCAGAACCTGTCAATGAATGCAAGGATCAAGTCGAATCCGCCACCTCCCAGTGCAATGCTGAGAAGGATAAGATCAAACAACAGGGCGCACAGATGTTGAAGAAGCTCCAGGATGACAAGGACCAAGCTATCATCCAGGCCGGATCCAAGTGCGAGGCTGAAAAAGAAGCCATCCGCAAAGAGAATGCCCAAATGGCAGAGCAGGCCAGCAAGCAGTGTGAGGCTGACAAAGATCAGCTTCGCCAGCACGCAGCGACCGCAGCAAGTCAATACGAAAAGGAAAAAGCAGATCTCCAGGCCCAGTTGGCCCAGTGCCAGGCAAACGTGCCCGCGCCAAAACCCGTCCCGGTTATAGATCCGAACTGCGAAGCGAATAGCTGGGTGAGCATGTGTTCTAGTTGCTCCCAAGATACATTTGTTATCGACGGAAAGGAATTCAAGAAAAAGTGTGGTGTTCGCACTGTTGGCGCTCGTGAGGAACAATGGCTGTATCGGGCCTCCCTCATTGCGTGTATGAAGGAGTGTGCAGGTAGGAATGATTGTCTGGGCGTCGGTTGGAGGGCCGCAGAAGGAGTCCACGGAGTAAGTTACTATCAATCCAGAGCCCTCACATTCCAGCATTCGTGCAGTTGACTAATGCAAACGTAGCACTGCCATGCCCACATAAGCATAGGACGCGGTCTCAGGAACGTCCCTAACTGGAATGAACATCTTGTCTACATGCCAGAGAGAGTGACTCCTTACTAATAGTGTTATTGTGAGTAAGTAGCATGTTTTGCTCCAGAGTATGAAACAGGGGTGAAGGAAAGGTGTTGCAACGGCTAAAGTGTGCGTTGAGATATAAAAAAAATAATAGGCGTAATACTTTACAGTCTGATATAGAGTAGATCAAAGATATAAAATATATGGGAAGTCAATTCTGCTAAGGCAGACTCGTTCCCTATCCTTATATCATTATTACTCAAGATTGATTTCAGTAAAAGTAAATAAGAGTGGCATATAACTGACTTTACATCTCAGGGTTGCTCGTTCTTCCAGGCCATTATGATACAAGTACATGACTAACACAGGCATGAACCGTATATTCCAATACTTCAAGGCCAAGACACATATCCAAATATTCATCCGGATGGATGTCAAGTAGGTGGTCTCCACGGGTGGCCACGCAGAATGGAATTTGACAAACAATGGACCGCAGAAGAACGAATGCTGCCTACTCCTCTCTAGATTGAAATGAGCCGAGAGCTGAGCTATAAACACGTAGACAGTTCCCCACATTTCGCCTGAAATACAGGCACCGTCAGTACTAGGGAGAGATGCTCTCGCTGGCCAGGTAGCTTGGCCATTATCTGAAGAACTATTGGGAACACGGAGTGGTAAGCGCATAAATTTCGTGAATAAATGAATTGCAGCCATACTCATCAGTTCCAACGTCCAACACCAGTTCTAACCACGGATCTGATGTCGTCGCCGTAGAAGAAAGGCTGAATACAAGAATAGCTGCCAAATGGAATTAAACTATGCCTTCTGCATCTTCGCTATTGTTTAGCTTCCATCCATATACATACGTCCATAGCAGATTGAATTAGAGACAAGAAGGCAAACAAGACAGCACAAGGATTAAAACAAGAAAACGGGAAAACATCAGCCCTAGCGCCAGGTTGCTAAGTTGCAGCAAACTTCCATCTTACGCCATAAACCAGAAGGGTCATCAGACAACCGTGTCGAGTGTAAGAAAGAAATCTGGAGTGAAACCATCATGACCGAAAGCGCCGTCTGCTGTATAGTATGTCTGTTGAGATATAGCAGATTAAGAAAGGGATAAGATATAGATCACCAGGAAATGAAACACGATTAGTTGTAAGAATAAGCCAGGTCAGACCTAGCAAGAAACCAGATTGATGTGGTTATCATTAAGAGCAGCGCAGGCGAGAACAGTGCGGTGAGGATGGAATGCGGTGCTTGCGATCGGAGAAGAGCGGTTGTGATGCAGGAAACTCGAGTAAGGCTCGAATGTCGACAGGTAGCTGCCGTCAACGTTGAATGTCTTGACTTCATGGCGGTTGGTGCCGCTGCAATTGCTTCAAGTTAGCCAAGTCCACCATCAACTCAAATAGCAAGTCAACAAGTATATCACATACACCATGAATACTGGAGCGTGTTCATGAACGCTCAACGTTCGTAAGGTATCTTTAGTGGCGTACAGCGTCGAGATTGGATTATCCATCCGAAGGTCCCAGAGTCGGATCTCACCGTTCCGACTACCAGACACCAGCTCTCTCAAACCACCCCGTTGCATGTGGACATTGGTAATCCACTGTTTGTGCTCGCGCCATACTTTAACCATGGATGTCGTGGGCTTGATACGTTGATCGAATACTCTGACTGCCCCGTCACCGAAACCAGCTACGAAGATGTTACCCGCAACTTGATCGGAAGTCAGGGAAGTAATGCATGATCCTGAGCGAGCAGGAATGTCCTATAACATGTAAGGTCAGCATACCTCCCTCCCCCTTCATAACCAGTGTCTAAAATCGAGACCTACATTGGTGCAAACTTCAGTTGCAGCATTCCATACTCGTATGACTTTCACATCTCCTGCGACTAGCGCTTTACCCTGGCCCTGTTGCCAGTCGAGAACAAGCCCAGCGTTTCGATTACTAGGAATAAGCTCTGGCAGAGCTCTGAAAGCTGTCACGACCTCGACATCACTTGCGGACTCGTAATTCCTGAACACTTTCAAAACACCATCAGAAGAACCTGTCATCAGAAGTGCCTGATCATCTTCATTAATGTAACGGACTTCGTTGATCTTTGACCCTGGTGGATTTCCGTTAGAGAATCGATTGAGACGTTTGTGGCTTTGCCAGTCCCAGATCCTGATTGGGAAAGAAGAGAATATCAGCATCAACCACAATATCAAAGCTCACCAGACTTACGCAAGAGTATCTTTGTCATCCGCAACGGCGATATGATCCTCGAACTGATGAAAGCACATCTTCAGGGGCTGGCTGCTGTTAGAAAGCAGGGCTATTGAATTATCCCATCGGCTACTTCCGGCTTTACTCTTGAGGGGCTGCGTCTCTGTGATAATCTTTTCGTTACGGCTTCGTCTCCAGAGGCGTTCGTTGTAGTCCGCGCTACCGGGTTCATCGGGCTCATTGGGTTTCATCTGGGGCTCCCGGAAATACTGAAGATGGGTGAGAAACTGTTTATAATCTTGGTTGTATTGCTTGCATATCAAAGCGAGAGATTCTGGGATTACCTCTGTGGACCAATCTAGGAACCTGCTCATCAAAGGGATGGCAGGGGGGGTTGATGAGGCCTTGGGTTCGAAGCCGCGGGACGTGGAGTTGGAGCTTGGTGGTAGGCTGTCGCAGGGGCAACTTGGTCGTTAACTTCGGGGGGGCGGGTCCATTCCGGGGGGGCTCGTCCTCGTGGCGTCATGGGCATGCGACTCTTATCCGAGGCCGAAAGTTGCGCCGACTGCGGCTCTGTTGATGAACCTCCAAAAGCAAGGTTTTTTAGCGACGCCGCAACACTAGCAGTCCGCTTCAAACTCAGAGAAAGATATCCTTCCTGCTTTGGCGGAGCAACCGACGGAGGAGCCGGTGGTGGTGCCGTCTTCTTCGACTCTAGTCTTTCCCGGACTTGCGTCTTCTGTGCCACTTGATTCGAGAGGTCCATTATTTCTTGTCGAATTTTCTCAGTTAGCGATGCCATGGGGGATTGCACAAGGGACAAATGAATGTGATCAACGATTGTAGCTGCATCCTGTGCGATGTCAGGATGTGGGTCCACGGAAAGGATAAGGAGCTGTTTCCAAATAGTTCCAAAAGTAGAATTACGAGACAGTTTTTGTGTCTTGTAGCTCGAAAGTGGGCCATTTGCGGAACCATTCGGTGCATCCTCCGTGGAATGACCTTTAGGTGTCGCTTGCTCGACTTTGGAGAGAAGGCTCTGCTTCTCATCCTGTAGCTCTTCATATGCGGCAACTAGAAATTTGTTTTGATAGCGTCTCACGAAAGTCGAGAAGAACACCAGAAGTTCTTTTCGAACAAGTACACTACCATCGGATGCCATTGGTAACACGGCCATGGCTAAGGATTCTTCGATCTGTGCCACTTGATCTGTCAGATCAGGAATACCCAAGAATGTTGTCACGGCATGCAACATTGCGGCTCGGACCTCTGGAACAGGATCAAAATTGAGCTCGCAGAGTCTTGCAGGTGCCGCGCATCGAATTCCCATCCACTTTGCCTCAGGGAAATCAGACCAAAGCATGCTAATGCAAAGACATGACCATTGACGCAGTAAAGGATTTTCAACATCCATTAGATGCCTCAAGCAAGAGTCAAAAAGTTCTGCTGAAAGGCACACATTCTGGCCCTGGGGGTAATTCTTGCAAAATATCGACACTATGAAAGCACACATGGCCCGATGTTCGCTAGCATTTCCGACGGGTATGGGTGATGATGGGTTGAGAATCGAGATGAAATAGTGGATTCCGTTGTCCTTCAGCAGATCATTCTGAACTGTATGGTCGACCGCCATGATCCTTGCCCATATGAAAACCATAACAGGCTTCAGCTCCTGAGCTGCTGACTGGAGGAGCTTGACGACGTAAGGGAAGATACCTATGCTCAAGGCCAGATGGACGGCCCAGGGTCCCAAGTCCAGGAATTTACTAAGTAAGATCAAGGCTCTCAATCGGTGGGCCTGACTCAAAAGGACTTGCAGGACAATAGGTAGCTGATCCGGCGGGGTTTTCTCCGTCGGCCCAGATGACAAGTACACCTCAAAGGCAGTAAGCTGCTCAGCGAAAAAGGTCGAGTGCTGATATTCGTATTGTCTACGGCCTTCTTCATGATCAATGAGCGCAGGAAGCTGAGCCAGAACCATTTCAACTGCTAGATCCCAGCTTTTCCACAGAGGATGATGGTGCGTCTCTGGCAGTTCAGGTGACGATATCGGGTGACACTTAAATGTGCGCATTATCCGTTCGCTAAGTAGGAAATTTCTAAAGAGGGCCGCTACCATTAAATCTTGACGGAAGAGCTTCTTAAAGAGAGCTCGTGGCAAGGTATTCCACGCGATGGTGTCAGTAATAGCAGTGAAAATCCAGTTTAATTCTCCGAGAGGGCTCCTGCGGTCCTGCAAGCGACCTGGGACTCGGAAATCATCAATGGAAATGTTACTCTGCAGAGGATTCTGGAGGATGAAGTATCTCAGAGCGATCTCAATGGGCGTCGTCAAACAACAAGTGAAAAGATCCGCGGGGAGGTCGGGGTTGGTTGGAAGCGACTCGCTCTTCTGGCACGCGGCAAGAATGATGCAATCCCCATAGTTTTGGGTGATCACATTGGGATCCCGCTTCTTTGCTTCGATGTTCTCTTTCTCATGCTTTTCAACAAACGTGTGGAAATTCTGGACGATGTTCCCAGCATGTGATACGTCGAAAACGAACAGGCTGGGCCCTGCAAGCCAGGACTGCAAATCATATAAGGACACCGGGATGTATTGAGTATAGTTTTTGTTGAAGACCCATATTTCGCCAGACTGGGTGGGTAAAGGGACACCATGGCCGTTATAATGGAAAAGAACTCTCTCGTCTTTGGCGTTACGCCGTAGTGATATGCAAAACTTTTTCGTCTCGTCAACGGATGGATCGAGATATTGCTTGTACCTAGTTCTTAAGCTAAGTGTTTCATATTGTTCCTGTAGCTTTTTTCCAATCTGCTCCATGATCTTAGTCTGCCCGCCACCAGTAGTGGATGTTGGGTCAACCCAACATTCGAGCTTAGCCGTAGGGTTCGTCTTGACCACGTCCGGGGGATCAACCCCAATGTTCAAGCATATGGCCAAGGCGGCAGAAACGGTTTTCAGACGGTCCTTCATACGCCAGTCCTGGCTGGGCCAGCTTCCCACAGGATCTCTCGCATGCCGTTTGTCTCGTGGCGTTTTTCCGTGAAATACATATAGAAATTCTAGAGTTATCAGAGAATAGTCCATTAAGGCAGCGCATCACCGTTCTGCTTACCGAGTGTAAGATCTTGAGGTATTCGCTCGAAGTGTACTCCTCCTGCCATCCATGGCGCATGGCAAAATCCTCTTCGTCCTCTCCAGCCGCAGACTTATCAAGCCCCAGTCTTGGCCCATAGTCACTTTTAGCCCGTTTCAAAGTCGACGGCCGTGCCGAATCCGATGCCCGATCAGATATCAACCGAGGGTTATCTTCTATGACAGCTGGGCCTTCACCTGCCGAGGAACTCGTCGGTCTGTCAGGAGTGGTTATAGGGGCGTGCCTCCGCTCCACGGTAGTAAAAGATCTGTGGTGCCCTGGTCCAGGCGCGGGTGACTTATCGCGTGGAGGGATATGCGTTTCGAGGTCCGGACCGAAGGCCACGCGGACGGATTTAGTGGTGTTTTTTCGGGGTTCAGCGTGACCGCTAGCTTCTTGAGGCTCCATAGTGGTGTTCTGTTCCGTGGTTAAATTGGGATCCTTCATTATGCAAATATCATCGTGTTCGTGCAGGGACGTAAAGGCGTGCCAGTTCCTCGAATGGCCAAAGTCTGGAAAGAGCGGAGTTTTAGCAGAAGTTCGTTGACAATTAAGTAGTGGATATGATAGATTATGGCCATTCGATGTATCTGATTGTGGGGCAGATGCACATGTGTGCTCTTACCTTATCAACTATCATGCCACAGTGCGTGCACAAAGAGCAGCGGAATTATCGTCCCTAACCTGTAGTCTTCCGCGGTCAGTAACCCGACGCTGAATATTGCGAGAGGGTTTGGGACTGCCTCCTCAGCGGAAGGAACGGAGAAAAAAAAAAGGTATTTCTCCTACTCCTTGTTGCCAAAGATAACAAACTCTCTCTCCCAAGCCCACAGCTTCAGAAATTATGGGTTGTCGATATCTTTTTTGGTAACAGTGAGGTTCATGAGCTTTAGCCGCAATGTCTTGGCATATAATGATCGGAATATCTATAGCGCCGAAAACCGCTTTCTCCATAGCATTACATCAGGCAGAATTCCTCTAGCTAACTATTACATACAAGTCATTGCAATCTCAGTTAAAACAAATAGAAACGTCTTCATCTATTTTCACCTCACCTCTTTGTACGAAGACAGACTATTCAACACACTTTTGTAGCTGCCTCTGATAACATCTCATACTAAACTGCTTGAGGGGAGGATGCATAAATAATAGCAATCTAACTATACTTAGCAAGACTACCTAGACCCTGCAGCACAGTTCGAAGAGCAGGTACCACGTGCCTATTTCTAAACCAGTACGAAAATTAAGAGTGTTTGTTTGTCTTGGCATTATTGACGATCCTGATATGGTACAGTACAATACTTGGCCTAGGAAATACCACCTGGATTCATCCATGGATGTTTACAGTGTCTCCCGTCCTAGTTCTAGTACGTTGAGATCACACTGGACCAAGACAAATAAGTAAAGACCTGCGAGGTACCATTCAGGAGAATCCCTACCAATGCTTTGGTTATTATATACAAACAAACAAACAAACATATCCCTACTAGATTAAACTCTGAATGCTCATGCTCTCTTCAGAGATTAAGGTACGGATAAATGCGTTGCCAGGGCCATAAGAGATTATGGTATACAACAACCAGCAACTTAATCCGACTTCAGGGCTTTCTCAGGGCGGGTGTATCTTGGGAGGAGATATACTATCAAGTTGTCAACATGATGGTATTCCTCTGTCGATGCATGGATCACATTCTCAGGAATTCATCCCGTGCTACCCGTGACTCGTGAAAGTGACCAGCCAATCCGTAATATGTGGCGGATATTCACTAATACGACGAGTCCATTTAATGAGGCCATAGATAAAGAACAGAACCTGACACAAAAAAAATTGGTTCATTCCAGTCAGTTGCATTGTACTCCGTATGTGGAACCATACATGAAATGGAGCTTCAGGATATCCAGTTAAAAAAAAAAGAAAAAGAAAAGCAAAGGGATGGAGTTCCATTGGGATGAGCGAAGAGGCGGGTTGGTAATTGGACCAAGCCGTGAGCCAGTGACTTGCGCTTCTCCATCCCTAGTACTAGTACCTCGCCCAGCTAAGCGAATCTCCAAGGTCCTGATAGGCTCATGATTTAAACGTTTCCCCTCCACCAAGTTTTAGTGCAGCTTGAGCTTGACCAAGAACTTCTGGATCGAAGCTGACCAGCCCCCCTTTTGAGAAGGTTTGTCGGCTCTTTTAGCCCCTGGCTCCGCCCTTTTCTGGCACCGTCCCTGACTTAGTGTATAGTTACTAAGTTTAGGGGCAAGCCGGATCCATTGGTCGCTACCCAACCGGCCATCACCAGTCTTTTTTGGCACCGTTTATCATCTCTCATCGTTCAGCTGAAAGAAAGAAAAAAGGAAAGAAAGAAGGAAAGCAAAAAACAAATATAACCTACAAGAGGTAATGGGAGGAGTTGAGATGGGATCAGCATTGTTGACACTTGGTCAATGTAGGAGAAGAGAGCGAGCAATTGCTCAAAAATAGTAGATGATGGCTGGAAAATCTGTCCGCATGACAATGATTCTACAACGATGGTACATGGAGATGATGATGATGATGTACATGTTTCGTTCCTGCATAGATCATACATACTGTTACCTGTAAGGTACACGAACTCAACCAATGGTAAATCTACATCAATCAAAATGGGAATGAACAGAGATCATCGTAATTATACGACCCCAACCTGGAAACCGCGGGACTTCTATCATGATACTGGCTACCTCGGAAGGATGCATTTGCCGATTACTCGTATTATTTATCAACAGAGTGAGATATAGCCACTGGGTATCATGATCATCATGCTCTGGACAAGAGGAAAAGACAAATATGCAACTACCAGTATAAAAACAAAGAAGATCAAAATAAAAAATAAAAAATAAACCTAAACCTAAAGAGAGAAGAAAATAGAAAGAAAAGGCAGAGCACAGAGACCACTCTGATAGTGCTAAATTATTATTGCTAGTCTGCACATGTTCATTAGGATTTTGTATTGTGGGTTTGACACCTGAATTAAAATCAGTTCAAAACATCATACTCCGGCAATTACGTGGATAGAATACACCCGAGTAAAGACCCATATGGAGTAAATGGATAGTACTAGCAATAGACTGGTATGGAGATTGAACTCCAGAAGCTCATTAAAAACATTTAGTAATAGATCCAACTTCCTCTTCACTGTAAGAAAATTATGCATGATAATGTGACCGGCCTAGCATTGAATTAGCAGCTAGTCTAATTATGTATCAGATTCTCTGCTGACCACCTCTAACTGTAACAAACAGTATTACCTTACTCCAAAGGCGGTGACCCCTAACTAGGAACTTGAACTACTGTACTGTTTGGATCAACAACATTTCTTAAAAGAAATTCAAAATAATTATCTAATTAACGCTGGTCAGGGAACTTTTGAAACGCCGGGGCCTCGCATTATTCCTGTCTCTCCCTCTTTCTTCTTCTCCAATATCCATGTCCCAGGGCCCGTTTTTCTCCCATACTCGCGTCTTCATTTTTCCCTTGTCTTCTTTCTCCTTTTCTTTTCCTTCTTGAGGGCTTTTCGTTTTCTTCCACTTGTCCCGCCCTTGTTTACTCTGTCTCCTGTATAAGTCGCTCATGCTCCCCCCGGAGTCGCAATCGAAGGTTCGCTTTGGGAATAGAAGGAACATTGTCGCCCTTTGCTTCAAGACGGTGAGCGACTTCTGAGGGTTTTCTGTGGTTTGGATGGAACTGTTCCATTGTTCCTCTTAACACTCTGACCACCGCTCGAACGTTTAGAAGGCACGCATCTAGCCAGACCTGATCGAATTCCGGCTGGGTTCCGTCGTTCGCTCTCTTTAGACCTTCTACAGCCTGGTGCCCTCGTTGTTTTTCCTGGTCTTCTTTTTTTCCTGCTGATTGTTTTTGGCCTGTTTAATTTGATTCTGCCATTGTATTACTGAGAATTGTTCGACTCGTGACAAAGCGGCCTTATTTGGCTTTCAGCGCTGCCTTTCCCGGTACCGTTAATCTACCACCCTGTACTCTGAACGACCGTTTACGATTCAATTGTCACGATGGCATTCTTGTTCAAATCGAAAAAGAATCAACAAAATACTACCCTTCCTCCAGCGAACAGAAGCCTCCACACATCCGAAGGAGCGCCAACATATGCACCGGCGGCGCCCAATGGAATAAAAGAGCGGGAGGGAAGCAATTCGCAGACGCCGACCCCTAGCAGCAGCTACAATAATTCTCTGAATTCGGTGAGCAGTATCAACAGTCCGGAACAGCAGCGGTTGCGACAAAGATCCGAATCCGAGTCGCAGGTTGGTACTCCCCAGCTCCCTTGACCTCTTGTTAAATGCCTTTCGCTGGGCGCAAGACAATGCCTCTCGACCTCATGCAGCACGGCTAATCATATCCAGGTTCAACGGCCGCCACAACAATCAATGAACAGCAATGCTCCCAATACGAGCCCCGGTGCATCACTGTACCCATGGTCACAGCGTCGGCTAATTTTCGATACACCGCAGACGAATCCATTTCCCCGTTATGGCGCAGCTATAAATGCCGTTGCTTCGAACAAAGGCGATATATATATGATGGGTGGTTTGATAGACGGATCAACTGTCAAAGGAGATCTCTGGGTGATTGAAAGTGGCGGGGGAGATCTCTCATGCTTCCCAATTGCCACTGTGTCGGAGGGGCCCGGTCCCAGAGTCGGTCATGCGAGTTTACTGGTCGGTAATGCTTTCATTGTATTTGGCGGTGATACAAAGGTGGACGAGACCGATACTCTGGACGACACCCTTTATTTACTGAACACCTGTACGTGCTGACGTTATGACCCATGCTGGAAAAAATGTGCCCTAACATCTTAAGTCTCAGCCTCCCGGCAGTGGTCGCGCGCCATACCTCCTGGGCCCCGGCCCGCTGGGCGTTATGGACACACCTTGAACATCCTTGGCTCCAAGATTTACGTCTTTGGTGGACAGGTTGAAGGTTACTTTTTCAACGACCTTGTCGCATTTGACCTTAACCAATTGCAAAATCCAGCGAATAAGTGGGAGTTTTTAATCCAAAGCAGTCACGACGGTGGTCCACCTCCGGGCCAGATACCCCCGGCCAGAACGAACCATACGGTTGTAAGCTTTAATGACCGGTTATATCTGTAAGTTTTCCATTTGAACTTTCCCTTGCCTAATAACGTATAATTTACTCATTCTCTCACAGTTTCGGAGGCACGAACGGCTTACAGTGGTTTAACGACGTTTGGACCTATGATCCTCGCGCTAATCAGTGGACTCAACTCGATTGTGTTGGGTTTATCCCTACACCGCGAGAAGGGCATGCAGCAGCTCTTGTAAACGATGTCATGTACATATTTGGTGGCCGCACAGACGAGGGAATCGACCTTGGGGATCTGGCGGCTTTTCGTATCACGACCCGACGGTGGTATTCTTTTCAGAACATGGGACCTGCCCCATCACCAAGATCTGGGCACAGTATGACGGCTTATGGAAAGCAGATCATCGTGATGGCGGGTGAACCAAGCTCTGCACCAAGGGACCCCGTGGAACTCAGTATGGTATACGTCCTCGACACATCGAAGATTCGCTATCCGACCGAGGCGCCAAACGGAGATAGAGCGCCCCCAGCCGGTATAAGAAAAGGCAGTACAGACAGGCAAAATCCTCAGGGGGGCCGCACATCTCGCGAAGCGCATAATCAACTTCCAGATCCACGACGACCAGGTGCCTCGCGGGAAAGCATGATGAGCCCGACCGGCAGACCAGCAGACGTTGGTCCTAACTCAGGGCCCGGGTCCCGGCTCCCGAGGGCCTCTATAGCCCAGGCTCCTTCAGGACCTCCCCCCCCAGGTCAAGCTCCCACCCCTGGCCCTCGAGGGAGCACCCCCCAAAACGTTATGAACCCACGAAGCAAAACCCCCACAAAAATGGATCGGTCGTATGGCGGTCCACCGGTGGATACCGTTCGAGCGATGGCAGCTGATCGGGATAGAGAGTCTCCAATTGCCAAAGAATCCCCCAAGGAGGCTAGAGCTGTTCACGATTCTGGATCTGGGTCAGGAGACCGTCGCACACCTACTCAGCAATCACGAATGTCTGCCCGAGCTATGGAGGCTGGCGAGGCAGCCCCCCTTATTAGTGCACCGGCCAGGCAACGGTCGCTGCGTCAACACCGACAGCGCAGCTCTATGGATAGTGCCGATGAATCTGTTTTGGGTCGAAATGCCAGTATTGATGGCTCGGTAGACTCTCGAGGTTATCGGAATTCAAAGACTCCAGGTGATGAACCCCGGTCGCCAAGGTTGACTGCTCATCAAGAAGCACTTATTAAGGAGCTTGAGGCCGTGAAAAGCCGTAATGCATGGTATGCTTCCGAGCTTGCATTGGCCAAGAAGGCTGGTTACACGCCGAATCCTTCAAGTAGCCCAACATTAGACGAGCGTGCGGGCGATGCGTTCGCTGACGAGGACCGCCCTTTAATTGAAGCATTTCTGGCAATGAGGGCGGAACTTGCAAAGATGCAAGCAACTGTAGATCGACAAGCTGCTATAGCTTCCAAGCGGGTTGCTGAGGTTGAGCACCAAAGAGACGTGGCTGTCAATGAAGCGGCTTATGCCCGTGCTAAGCTTGCCGCTCATGGTGGTAGTCAAAGAGGAACCCCGCAACCTGATGGGCGCTCTCAGGATCCTGAAGAAGTGATGACGGAGCGAAGCACTGACATCAGCAGAAGATTGGCTCTAGCTCTTGCATCTCAGAATGAACTCAAGTCAAAACTGGATACGGTTACAACTGAACTTGAACAAGAAAAGCGGGGTAGAGAGCTAGCTGAAGAGACATCTGAAGCTACCAGGAGACGTTTAGCTGAACTCGAGATGCAAAACAATGCTTTAGAGGCCGAGAGCCTCCGTGCAGAATTACATCAGCTGGAAGCCTCCATGAGGGAAGAGGCTTTGCTACGAGCCGAAGCAGAATCCGCAACAAAACAGCTTACCTTGGACAAGGAGGAGCTAATGAAAAAGGTTGAGGACTCTTCGACTCATCTCAAAGACTTTGGTACTAATCTGGGTGTGCTCCGAGAGGCTGTATCTGCATCTTCTGGTAAAGCAGCCCTTCTCGAGAAACAATTGGAAGAGGAGCGTGAACGTCGGGAAGGGTTAGAGAAAAAATTGCTGCAGCTCAGATCCGAGCACGAGGAACAGAATGCAGAACTTGAGAATATTGTCCGTCGTCTTCACGACGCCGAAGAACTCGCCGAAAGCAATGCCAGGGAAGCTGAGACACATAAGAATGCGTTCTTGACAGGACTTGACCGCGCAAGATCCTTTGATTCAGATTCTTCCATGCGGTCGCTCGCAGACCAGCGGGTAGCTGCACTGGAGACACAGGTGGAAAGGGCAAATAAGCTGGCGAAAGCTAGCCAGACGGCTGCAGATGAGGCAGCAGACAAGCTCCGCCGTGCAGAAGAGAGGATTGCAGGCTTAGAAGCATACCAGGAGCAAGCCAGTAGAGAAGGTTTGCAGCTTCGAAGGCAGCTCCAAGCAGCTATGAAAGAAGGCCAGTCTCATGCTACTGAGAACAGGGAGCTGAAGGCCCAGTTTGAAAACCATCAACGCGAGTCTGGCGCCTTAGCCATCCAACACGCAGCTCTCAAAGACCTTCTTGGTGAGCGTGGGGTCAATTATTCCGATAGCAGGCGTTCTCCTCGACTGGATTCCCCTGGGTCTCGGTTTGGGACACCTGAGCAGAGTCGACTTCGTGAGCTAGAACAGCAGCTCTCGACCAGTCTTAAGGCCCATGAAGAAATGAAGTCGTCATTCGAGACTCGCGAGCAAGAAGCTGACCGTGCATATAAGGAGAAGCTAGAACAACTTGAAAATGATTACCAGTCAGCTGTTCATTATGTTAAGGGAACTGAAAAGATGTTGAAGCGGATGAAGGATGAGCTAACTCGTTATAAGTCCCAGAATGCAAAGATACAATCAGAACTGGAAGCAGCCCAGAGTGACAAAGCGCAAGCTTCTGACCGATCGCTGATACAGACCGAGTGGGAGACTGAACGTGCACAACTTCAAAAATCTCTTGCCGACCTACAGCAAGAAACTTCGTCCTCTATCGCAAATCTCGAAAGCGAGCTCGCCAAACTGAAGGAGGATCTCTCTGCCGCCGAGGCTGATAAGGAAAAGTCTCGATCGGAATATGAAAGTTCCCAGCAAGAACTGATGGCTTCTGCAGAAAAGAGCCGCACCGAACTGGATCAGCTTAAACGCGAAAATTCTCTCCTCGAAAGTCGCGCCTCAGATGCTGAACAGAAGGTCAATATGCTTTTGGATCAAGTGGAAGCGTCGGTTGGGCATTACCGTCGACAGTCCCAGCATGGCCAAAACACGAATGGCATCTCGCGGACATATAGCAACGCCTCGAGCAATACCATAAGCCGATCAAGAGCCAACAGTGCTGTGTCACAGGAGGATCCATTCCCTGACAATCGTGGGTCTATGGCTTTGGACTCCCTGGCTAATGAGCTGGAGACCCTGCGTAGCCACTGGGAGAGTACTAACCGCAATTATCGGTTAAGCACTCAGTCTGACTTCGACCGGACTCCCACCAAAGAAACAGGGCTAAGTGACAGCCTCGCAGAATGGAGGCGGCGCTTGGATGAGGATGACACCAGAGCAAGTTCTCCTGAGAAAAGTAAGCCCCGTAACACAGAAGGGGGGCCTGCGACAACAAACATGATTTAAGAAACTCGGCAGTATACGGATGACTTGTCTATACCCCATGGGAAAACCTGCTGCGAGGCCTGAAGCTTGCCAGGGCCACCGTCGTCCTGTGTCTTCGGCTTCATTATCGTGTCTTCAAAGCGCCCTGACTCTGTGTATGTTTTGATGAATTGTCGACTTGTCATCTAGACGATGTAAAGACATACGTTATGCCTGTTTTATATTCGTTTGTTACTCTGGCTATCAGCGGGCTATCTTAGTCAGTGCGCGATGAAGTCAGGGAATTATGATTCATTTCCCTTCTTTCCCTCTCCTATGTTTGTTCCTTTTGTCTTGTTTCTGTTGCTTTAGTCTCCTTCGACTTCTTTTTTATACCCCTTCACATTTTGACACAGCCTTGGAATGTACTATTACTTAAGTTTTCACTTCACGAAGTCTCTGTCTGAACTAATCAATTATTTGCTTTTCATGAACTACCGTCTTATTCACTGAGTCAGTCTCAGCCTTGTGGATGGATGAAGATTATATAAGTCAGTGAGATGAATATATCAAGTAGGATCACCTCGGAGATTCTCATCTGATTAATACAAGTATCGCGCCGACTCCCAGGAGGTCTAAATTGTATACAAACTCAGTGGGATGCCATAATTCGATCATTGTCGTAGCTGGCCCGGTGGTGAATTGACTTGTTGAGGGGACCGATTTCGTCATGGGTTTGATTCCCTTTCCGAGGTGCGGAGTATGAGATAAATCCAGGTTAATCACTAGATATCGATGCTCTAGGGTGACTTGGTGTTGGCATGAAGTTGGTGGTAAGCATCATATTTATCGGAACATGCACAGTAGTATATATAGTAGATACATCATGGAGTGGATGAATGAACATTAAGGAGGTGCTGTAAGCCTGGCTGGATGATTTGGGAAGGTCATCTGTGTACTAGGAGGTAGTAGTAGCAGTACATAGTTGTCCGTCAGAACTGGGATGAGGCACATCATACCACTGCGGACAGGACAATTCTGATCGGCCGTCACCCGATGTATATGATTACCGACCACTGTGGCATCGGTGTCAGAGATCTTGAGCTAGGAGCGGTTTCTGCCCAAAATCGGGCCCCCGTAATCGCATGTAATTACCTGACAGAGCCCGGAGTATGTCGGCGGATCCATACTAGTTTACCCAGTCTCAGATGACCCCAGATCAATCAAAGGACAATTGGATGGATCCATCCTGGTAATTGCCTCAGGCCCCATGTGAGGCAGTCAATCAGTGTCGACTCTGGTAAAACAGGATAGAAACAAAAAGATCCAATTGATTAAACAGGGCACCTCGGTCAAATGTTCGATTGCTGGTATAATCGATAATCGGCGGCGACTTGAAATTCAATCCACATACAAACGTCCATGTGGCATGGGAATGTGCACTGACTTTTTGCCACGAGATATCGTAACGAAGTTTCTTTTTTTTTTTTTAGTAACCTTGAACTTTCCCATTTTTTTTGGGCCAACTCTTCGCAGTTGTTACACCACTGAAGGCATCCACCGACGTAGTATACAAGCATTGGTCGTCTATGTTGGATGAATGTCTCGTACTGTATTTACCTAACATATATGTACCAGGATTATTGAGATGGTCCTGAGCGCCGTCTTTGATCAGTAGGGTAAGCATCTGACGTGATGGGTGTTTACCCTAATGTGGAATAGCTTCTGTCGCTCTTAAAGAAAGTGATCAAGTAGGTAGGAAAGATGATACATGGAAGTGGAAACTGGGGGTACCTAGTGACTACCTTTCGTAGTAGGAAATAGGGTATTGTATGTATGTATGTATGTACGTACAGAAAGAGTTACAGATGAGAAGTTCTATGATATGAGACTATTTTTGCCCTTTTTTCTTTTCTTTTTTGCCTTCTCAAGAAAACAAACGTTAAAATAAATTACTATTTACGCCCTCCTAGTGACAAGTTTCTTCACCGACTTACTGAGCATCCGTTCGAAGATGGATTAAAATTTTTAAATTTTTTTTTTAAAAAAAATAGAAACATGAGTTTTCTATTAAAATTTCTAATCGCAATAATTCTTTCTACCCTATGGTGTTCTTTGCCCGACCAGAGCTGGTCACTGCCTGATACTTTTAAAACAAAAATACCAAAAATACCCAACCAAAGGAAGGTAATAGCCCCCTCTAGGTCGTAATTGAAATGTAACTGCTGTGACAAGCTGTGACCGCCAACCACAGCCAAACTGATCACCGGCCTTTACCCGCCCCCTCTCAATCTTACTCTCTTTCTCTTCTTCTCCTTCTCTCTCTTCTTCCCCTTCTTTCCTTCCATCCCACCTTCCGATATCAAGGCGTTGTCCTTGATTTCTTGCCTTTTGTTTCCACTCTTCTATCCCTTCTCCCCTTTTCCTCTTTTTGTTGGTTTTTCACACGCCCGTATTTACTTGTCAGCCTCTTTCAAGGGCCTGTCAAGTCATCACCTCATCTCCTTTTTCCCTCTCCGCCTTTTTGCCTTTCCGGTCGGTCGGAGCCCCAACGGTCGACATCACCGCTATCCCACCTCTTTGCACCCGCCTCTTTCTACAAGGTTTGTCAGACTCTCGCTCTTCTTGGTCCGGAATTGTCGTTATACACCTGTTCTGTTTCTTGTGTTCCTCAAGTGTTTCACTGCCAGGCATTCCCTGCTGCCAGCCGGTGCTAGCCTCAAGTGGGCAAGATTCACTATGCCAAGTAACTACGCGCCGAAGGCAGCCTGCTTCATTGTGACCTTTACTTCCCCTCTTATTCCAGCCTCATTCTGTGTTCATCCTGCAGCTTTTCTGGTTGAAATACGTCCTTGATGACTTTAAATTCGGCCCATCCAACAACCTTGAAATCGGTGACTGACAATCTGACCTGCAGTCTTCGTGATCTTACAGCCACAGCCGCCAGCTGTGTGTACTTTTACTCAAGATGACGACCATGGTACGTAGTCCGTTGCAATTACCTCTGCTCCGGGCGGCTATAGTCTAACAAAGGTCCTAGGATTTGCGTGTCGGTAACAAATACCGCATTGGCCGCAAGATCGGAAGCGGTAGTTTCGGTGACATCTATCTCGGTTCGTGTTTATCCCCTTGGAATGGCACCGCTCGAGCTGGCCAACATTGACTGACGGAACCTAAGGAACTAATATTATCTCCGGCGAGGAGATTGCCATTAAGCTTGAGAGTGTCAAGGCTAAGCACCCCCAACTTGAGTATGAGGCTCGTGTTTACAAGTCTCTTGCTGGTGGTGTTGGCATCCCCTTCGTCCGTTGGTTCGGTACTGAGTGCGACTATAATGCTATGGTTATCGATCTTTTGGGTCCTAGTCTGGAGGACCTCTTCAACTTCTGCAACCGCAAGTTCTCGCTCAAGACCGTGCTTCTCCTGGCTGATCAACTTATTTCCCGCATCGAGTATATCCATGCCAAGTCTTTCATTCACCGTGATATTAAGCCCGACAACTTCTTGATGGGCATTGGTAAACGTGGAAACCAAGTCAACGTGATCGATTTCGGTTTGGCCAAGAAGTACCGTGATCCTAAGACACACTTTCACATCCCCTACCGCGAGAACAAGAACCTTACTGGAACTGCCCGTTACGCCAGTATCAACACTCACTTGGGTGTTGAACAGTCTCGCCGTGATGACATGGAGTCTCTGGGATACGTCATGCTCTACTTCTGCCGTGGCACTCTCCCTTGGCAGGGACTTAAGGCTGCTACTAAGAAGCAGAAGTATGACCGCATCATGGAGAAGAAGATGACTACGCCCACTGAGGTCCTTTGCCGTGGATTCCCCAACGAATTCTCGATCTACTTGAACTATACCCGCTCCCTGCGTTTCGATGACAAGCCCGATTACTCGTACCTCCGCAAGATCTTCCGTGACCTTTTCGTCCGCGAGTCTTTCCAGTACGACTACGTTTTCGACTGGACTGTCTACAAGTACCAGAAGAATGCCGCGATGATTGTGGATGCTAGCAACAAGAAGGACAAAGAAGCGGAGGAACAGCAGCGCCGCCAAGGCGTGGCAGCTGCTGCACCGATGGGCACCCCCGGTGCTGCTGCTAAGCCTGGTGCTATCTCAAGCCAGCGCCGCAAGGTCATCGAACGTGGAACTCTCGACAACACCCCCGACACCAACCGTGCTGTGGGAGGGAGTGACAGGATGTGAGTATCTGAAACCTAGGTTCCGTGTAGGGAACCCCTTTCCTCTGCGTTTGGTGATTTGCCTTGACCCCGCACGTAGAGGTCGCCTTGAATCCTAGAATCTGACTAATCTCATAGTCTTCGGCGTTAGGCTGCGTTCTGCTTCCAAGGTTGCTGCTTCAGGTGCTTATGTCCCTGCCGGTAGCCGCTCGAAGCGGGACGATGGATACGGTGCTCAGTGGTACTAATTATCCAACATGGCAGGGTAGCTCAGCTGTTCTCTCTTGATGATAGTTTGACTTCCTGCATGTTGACATCCCATTATGTGAAGAACTCAAGAGCATCGTGATGCTGGTAACCTTCTGCCACCTGCAGCAAATCTTCCGACTTCTTTCGCCTTGGGTCTCCATTATTTCCTTTTTTATTTTACTTCATTGCATTCTCTGTTAGCCCGTCATCCCGTTTTCGATCGTCTTCCGGTTTCCGCCGTTTCGATCCGCCGCGTTTTCCCTCCGATCTGCCTGCTGGTTTATCTGGACTTCCCAATTGTGCCTGAGACTCCGTACTTGAACACTTGAACGCCTTCTCAGAATCATTACATTCGATTTGCACATGGGAAGTACTTGGTAGAAAGAAACAAAACGCTATTACTGTGGCTATTTTACGTCATCCCTCCTCGGTTGTCATGTTTGTCCAGGATCTCTAAGCCATCTTTTGAAACCGACCGGGAGGGTTAGACCGAAGGAGATGCAAAATGAAAATCTTCTGTCTTTCGGCAGAACGAGGGGTATCTTTCAGTTGATGCCTGCCACTGAAAACCCTCGGATATATCATTCGTTGTTTTGTTTTCTTTTCCCTCCCCTTGCTCTGCAATTGTCTTTTGATCTCCTATTTTGCACATTTCAGCATTCCAGACTGTTATCATGTTATTATCGACGCAACATTGGGGACGATGAGTATGAAGGTATGACACGAAGATGTGTGGGAGGTGGTTATTCTTGATGTCCAAGGGTCAAGGTTCACATACCGTACGAGAACTGGATGGCACGGGTGATGGTACTGCACACGATGATTTGGACAATAAGAAAGCACGTCTCTACAATCGGTAACTGGCGACGGAAAATGGCTAGGGTCGCTTCCGGGGTGGTATTGCGTCATGCGAGGTTGTTTTTCTTTGTGGTATTTCATTTTTTCCATTACTCTCGCTCCTCTCTTGTTATATGAAGAAGACTGGACAACATTCGAAGGTAACCGGGCTACAAGGGGACGTTAGGGCAACTGAAACCAAATGGCGCCAGTTGTGAAGGAACAGCGGTTATGGTTTCTTCGAATGAGCCTGTCTTGTATTCGACATATAATCCACGTTATTTGTTGCTCTTGAATAATCATTCTCCGTAACCAACTGTCTCGAGTGAGAGATTCTTTTACCCTGTAGCTTTAAGATCCTGGCTTGGTTTCCACCGACCGACCCGAGCGGGTACGTAGGCAAATGAGATCTATTACAGTGGTATAGGGTACCAAGTATATACTACTAGTTATGGTAGGGTCTAAAGCACCGACGTTGGACCCTTACAGTAGTAGGTAGGGTACGGTGGGTGTCAACTAGATTACTATTTATATCTGGGTATCTCTGTCCTGATCGGAGATTGGCGGCTAGAGTAGACCTGACAAAACAGCGACCAGGGTCACTTTGGCCTGACAGCTTCTTGGCTTGAAGATGTGTGAATGGAATGCGGTCGGATTGAAACCAGTCTTATGGGTAGGGAATTAACTGTATGAGTTCGACTGAGGTAGAAGTTGTGCATACTTGCATCAATTAATACCGGATACAGGACAACAAAAGAAATGCAAAGTCATGTAATACGAGACTGTAAAATACACGGATAAATCGAAGGCCAATGCCCACCCCCAGTTTTTTTAGGCCCGACCTTATTTTGCGATCGCG